>NW_027278814.1:817500-960032 GCF_046629955.1 Centroberyx affinis | reverse complement strand
CTCAGAAATAGGTGAGATGGGGAATACAAGGAGCTAACCACAATGTTTTTCAGTCTAAACTCTCAGTTTAGACTCTCAGTATGTCTTCTGCTGCTACACCCGTCACTACTGCCATACATTTTAATAGGGTGCTTCAAACAAAGAACTTATTTATAATACATTTGCCCTTTTCCTCTGCTGCCTGCAGATTTTTTGCTATATGAAAATACATTGGAAAGTAAGTAAATGAAATTATATAACCCTATATAAGTACAGACAGATCAAAGCAAATAATCAGTCTTTGGCAGCATCATGGTCAGTATAGGATTAAGTGTTTTATTGGCATCAATGGGCTAAATTTAATCGTAATCTCAACCAACAACGCGATCAAGAGATTAAGGACCATTACTGACTCTCTGTATTTACTGTTAATGATAGAAATAGAGGATGATGTAGGGGATGATGACTTAAAACTTAAACCCAAGAGGCAAAGGGGAGGGAGGGCAGAAGTGGTGGAGGGAGAGAGAGACAGAGAGACAGAGAGAAACAAAGGCTTGTTTCCTCTCAGCTCGCCCGCGCCCTCCGTTCTAAAAATGCCCTGGTCTGGGTTGTGATTGGTCACGAGGGGTGTGTGACAGAGAACCGTTAGAGGAGAAGTTAGCCGTTGTTATTTCAAAGATAAACAGCTCTCGCCACGGTGCTCTGAGACTCTGTGGGGTTGAATGTAGTTCAGAGCGAGTTCACACACATGGGAGCCAGCTGTGGAAGGGAGCCGCACTTCGGTCTGTTCACTGGCAGCTCTGTTTATTCTGAAAACCCTAAAGATGTACTGTAAAGTATGACATCGTTTCAGTGAAATCGGCTGCTTTAGTGCTTAATTGGAATGAAAACCTACATATTCTTGGTCTAAGGCGCATGGTTGCCCACCGCTGGTCTAGTCCCTCTTGTCAGACATCCTAATGCATCCTGGGCTGTCCTTAACATGGCAGCAGGGGCTCTGTATCCTAAATATTCCCCTATAAGGAGTTGAAGAGGTGTGTCATGAATTGTGGAAAGAATTTTGAGTGATCCAAATCAGCTATAATGGTACAAATACAAATGGGACAATTTAAGCAATTTGTTCTCTTCTGGGTCTCTTTTTTAAGCTAAATTATGTCTTATCTTTCCCATGCCTTCCTGTCTGGTCTTTTGTTTCACCCCTCCCTTGTGTGTGTGTGTGCGCGTGTGTGCGTTTGTTTGTTTGTGTGTGACCCCTCCCCCGGCTGTGCAGATATCTGCCTGAAGGAGACCATGTCACTGGCTGACAGTCTGTACAACCTGCAGCTGGTGCAGGAGTTCTGCAGGGACAGCCTGAACCACTGCTGCCACTTCAGCCTGGAGGACATGCTCTATGCACACGCATCTATAAAGGTAGGAGAGGGTGGGTGGGGGGGTGCAGGGGTGAAGACTTGGGGAGGGGGGTGTAGGATATTGCCCGGGCCAAAGGGCTCGAATGGAGGAGGAAGTTGAAAGTGTACTGTTTTATGTTGTGGATTTGGTGGGAGAAAGAGAGAAAAGAGAGGGGGATTGGGAATGAGGAAAGTTCGGGGTAGGAAATTATAGATGGGCAAAAATGAGTCACGCAAGGAGGGTTTTAAGAGTGAATGTGTGCGGAGGGGGCTCAGCACTCAAGGGGGTTGTGTGTGTGTGTGTGTGTGTGTGTGTGTGTGTGCGTGTGTGTGTGTGTGTGTGTGTGTGTGTGTGTGTGTGTGTGTGTGTGTGCGCGTGTGCGTGTGTTGATGTATTAGTGGGGACATGAAGTTCATTTTGCTACAGTGAGTATTGCTTTGCTGCCAAGTTAAATGAGTGTGAAAGTCTGTGTGTGTGTGTGTGTGTGTGTGTGTGTGTGTGTGTGTGTGTGTGTGTGTGTGTGTGTGTGTGTGTGTGTGTGTGTGTGTGTGTGTGTGTGTGTGCGTGTGTGTATCTAGCACAGACGGTACCCTCCGGGTCAAACCTCCCCTCTCAGACAGAGGACAGAGGCAGCTCAGAGGAGATTCGCAGTCCTGTCCCATCTCCCCCTGCCTCTCTTGTTCTCTCCCTTCACATCACTGCTGTTTTTATCAGACACAGAGATCTGTGAACATTTGAGCATAACACAACTGCTGATTCACCCACAAACACAACTGGAAAATTATTTCAGTCCTGAGGCAGAGATTCTCCTATTCACACGCATTTGTTTCTGACTAACTGGGAGACTTGCTGTACAATGCGAAGCAGCCAGTTTATAGAGGATCTCTGTGCCATCCAGACACTAGAAGCAGCACTAGTGGACTCCTCCTACAGCCAGTGTGGGTAAACAGTATGCGGAGAGCGTGGGCAGAAACATTCGGATTCTAGTCACGGTCCGGTCCGACAGGGACTTTCCATTCTTCAACACAACAGAAGTTTTTCACACTTCTACACTCTTTGCTCTCTATTTCTCCCTCTTGTCTCTTTCTCCCCATCTTTCTCTCTGCCTTCCTTACTCACAATATGGTGTGTATCGTGTGTGTGTGTGTGTGTGTGTGTGTGTGTGTGTGTGTGTGTGTGTGTGTTGACTGGATAGTGCTACAATAGGCAAAGGAAGGAAGGAGAATGAGAACACTGCTCATGAAGAGCAGCCAAAGGCTCTGGCGCCGTGCCCATTCACCATAGGCCTACCTCCCACTGAATCCCAACAAGTGTGTGTGTGTGTGTGTGTGCTTGCACGCATGTGTCCATTCATTGAATATTTGATGAAAAGAAATATTGTTTATGAGCAGTTCACGATGTTCCAAAGTGAAGATCCACTTTGAGGAAAAGCACAGAAGCAGTTTAGAAGAATAGAAAACTCAGCCTTTGTTTGCTGTCCTCACTGTATCTCTGTTGGAGAGGGAAGAAACCGGTCTGTATGTCTTGCCGAAAAGGTTTCCTACAGATGAAATCATCTGTGGAGGTCTCCGGAGCCTTTCTGTTTATTTAATTAATGTATTTACCATGGATCTGGGTTACTCACAACTTGGTGCATCCGTGTGTGAATATGCGACATATTTAAACTATACTCCAGATGGTGTTTTTGGCAGTTTTCAAGAGGGTTTGGTTTTGACATTAAATAACTCAGACAGTGAAACATCCACACTCACAGGCGCACACCTTGAGCCAGTTACCTAGCAACAGTTGCTAGGCCATGACCTTGTTGATCTGTCACAGCACAGCATAATGTTGCAGCTCATCTAGCATTTCTACAGAGACACCTGGGGGAAAGGAGCTGTGCCTACAACTGCAAAGAGACTAATACAACTACTGACTTAATGACAATAGTGAAAATTACAACGGTGTGTGTGTGTGTGTGTGTGTGTGTGTGTGTGTGTGTGTGTGTGGTCTTGCAGAGTAACTACCTGGTGTTTATGGCTGAGCTCTTCTGGTGGTTTGAAGTGGTAAAACCCTCGTTTGTACAGCCCAGAGTCTTCGACCCACACGGTACGGTACAAGGACTATGATGATGATGATGATGATGATAATTTGACAGTATCAACAGGCTAATTGTTTAATCTAATAATGAACTCCAGATTCCTGCTGGATATTGAATGCATGTCATATTCTATGTATGTTTCCCTCTGCAGCCTGTGAGCCCGTCTCATCCTGTAGGAATATGGCTCCTGTGTCCAGCCCAGTCAAACAGAGCTATGCAGACAGACCTGACAGCCCAGAGAGCCTCCCTACTGAAGGTGACAGTACCTGTTATCAATTAGGGACATGCACAAGTCCATTTTCCCAATGGTTGAATATTCAGCAGTGGTCCAAACAAATATTTGGATATTTTGTATGTGTTGAAATCTATAAAGGTTAAAGCAGAATATGGACAAAATCACTTATGTCACTTTCTAGTCAACCTGACCGATAAAATAAGGGATTTAAAATTGTTATGAGATTTATGTTTTTCAAATATTGCCTGACTAATTTCAGCTACCAAATTTTTTCAAAAATGGATATCCATTTTAGAAAAGTCAAGTAAACCACTCTGTCTCTGTGTCTGTAATAGGTGTGATGAAGAGATCCACCTCCATGTCCTATGTGGATGGCTGTGTTGGAACATGGCCCAAAGAGAAACGGTGAGTACCCGTAATCCACAGCTTAAGTTATCCTACTAGAGTAGGTGACATTCATCCACATACCATTCTGAGGAGATCTGTTGTGTCCCAGTGAAATTGATCCTGATTTAAACTAACAGACTTTCTTCTCCTTCAGCTCCTCCTCTCGGGGAATCTCCTTTGAGATTCCACTGGATGGAGACCCGGCCATGCCGCCCGGCGGGGGTCCCGCCCTCCGCGGTATGACTCGCTCCGCCAGCACCGACGGCCTTGGGTTCAAAGTTCACTATGCACCACGAGGAGGCATGAAGCGCCATGTCTCCCTCATGCCTGTCAATGTAAATGGCCAGAGTGGGAGCAAACACATACCAGAGGAGGACGAGGACTTCACCTCCCACAAGCCCCTGGGACGGAACAACACATTCTCAATCAAGAACCAAAGCAGGTACAGTAGCGTGGGATGTGGCATGTTCTGATTTCTGAATAATGCCACATATAACTTATCCACTAAATGTCTACACTACCAGTCAAAAGTGAATTATGCAGTGACCAAAAAGTGTTAAACAAATCCTAAAACTATTTTATATATTAGATTCTTTAAAGTAGCCACACTTTGCTTTGATGGAAAGGCAAAGGCTTTGGAAAGAAATTCATACATAGGCATCAGTATTTATTTTATTATTATCACTATATATATTTGTCTAAAAAACTAATTTCAAGCATTTAAGCATAAGCCTTTAGATCAAAATGGCTTTAAGATAATGAAGAATATAGTACATTCAATCAGGTGCGTCCAAACTGTTGACTGGTAGTGTATGTTATCAGTTGAATCAACCATCAGTCCATTTATCCAGACATCTCCCTAGGTATTCCAATGGAGTCCTCCCAGACAGCAACCACGATCCCAGCAATCACCATGGTAACCACAGCGGCCACATCAGCCCGTCAACCCCTCCGAGCATCGAGGAGGCCCTGAAGATTATCCACGACACAGAAAGGCCCCATGCCAGCTTGGGCCTGGGGGACGGAGACAATGGCTTCTTCCTCCACGGCGCGGAGCCTCCAGAGCCTCCAGGGCCCGACGGTCAAGGAGACGACCCGGGTTTGGCGAAAGCCCAGTTGAACGACCACGACCCCAACTCTGTCTCCACGGACGAGGTGGACACGGGCATCCACGTGAGGACAGAGGACATCCAAAGCTTGGATGAGGACTCCTCCTCTCTGAGAGACTATTCAGATATAGACCCAGACTGTGAGGCCATGACCAGGTCGTGCCCTCTGCCTGAGAGGGTGGAGAGGGAGCGGGCTGGCCGAGAGGGAGGAAAGGGAGAGGCTGGTGACACTAACCCTGGGGGCGAGAGGGGAGAAGGGGGCGAGAGGAGCAGCCCTTGTCCCAGTTCGGTGCCCACACTCCCCAGATCGCACACAGTCAGCCCCGTCTCCTCCTCCGGCGGGTCCGGAGGCGGCATGGTCCGGATGACCAGCTTTGCAGAGCAGAAGTTCAGGAAGCTGGAAGGAAGGAGCAGTGGAGGAACCACGCCGGAGAGTTCAGAGCTCAACATGCCGTATACACACCCTACAAGACCCATTTCTTCTGAGGTTGGTAATGTACTCTGTCTCGCTCATTCCCTCAAACCAGCGTTGCCTTTGTTGAAACTCTTAGAACTTTCTTTTTGCAGAGAATGATTTTAGAGTAAAAGGAATTTCTGTGTAAGCTCAAAGCAGGTTGACACAGAATTCTAATTTCTAATGTCACCCATCTTTCCACCTCTAGGTCTCTGGTCCCCCTTTGCCAATCACATCTCCTTCTCCAGTCACCCCTTCCCCAAGAGACCCCTCCCACCTGCTGGCCTCCGAGATGGTACACCTGAAGATGAAGCTGGAGGAGAAACGCAGAGCCATCGAAGCCCAGAAGAAGAAGGTAGGCAGGGATGGAGGGATGGATGGATAGATAGATAGTCAGTAGTACAGCTTAAGATATGAATGTCCACGTCATATTCGTCTCTTCACGTTCCAGGTGGAAGCAGCTTTCACTCGCCATCGCCAGAGGATGGGCAGAACAGCCTTTCTGAATGTAGTGAGGAGGAAAGGAGTCACTGCCCCCCTCAGCCCTAGCCCAGGGGGAGCAGGAACACCTTCCCCAGAGCCACCTCACCTCACATCCTCCAAGGAAACCAGCGAGGGCAGCATGGGGCGAGCAGAGAGGTGCAAGCCAGACGGAGCAGCTCCCAAGTCCCCCTGTGAAGATGGTGGAGGTGGGTAACTCAGAACATATGGAAAACAGAATGCAGAAACAGAATTTAGACGTTGTGGATGATGCTGATTAAATGGTTAATGGATTGATTGACCAGTCTATCTAATGTGGTGGAATAGGTGTGGCTCCAGGAGAAATCGACCTTGGAGAATACACACGCTCCATTGAGAGGCTGAACACATCGCTGGGCTTCCTGCAGACCGAAATGCAGCGTCTGGCCCAGCAGCAGGAGAAGATCATGGCCATGAGAGATCAGCAGCAACAAGCCTGGGTCATACCTCCTCCTGCTCCATCCCCACACAGGTATCACTAATGAAATCCAGCATCTGTAATGACATTGTATGGTTGATTTTACCCTCACCATGCGAGCGCTTACATGTCCATGTGGTTCTCTTTCCCCACAGGCAGCTTCGTGAGTTGCGTAGCAGCAGTGTAGCAGGCCGGGGATCAGGCCGAGGCTCAGTGGGCTCCTTGTCTCCCATCCTGTCCTCGTCCGGCTCACCCCGCGCTCCCCATCACTCCCCTGCTGGCATTAAACGCCGGCCAGCCTCTTTCCATGCCAGGACGCCCCGGACCCCGCGGCCAAACGATCTGAAGGTCACCCCCTTCAGCCGGATGCTCAACACCCCCACCTCAGTGGACAGTCTACCCAGACTGAGGCGTTTCACCCCCAGCCAGACCCAGCTCAGCTCGTTTGCCTACCTGGGCCACGACGAGGGGCCCGTGGCGAGCCAGACCCGGGACAACCAAGAAAAGAATAAGGGCAAGGAAGAGGCAAAGAAGAGTGCTGGCACTCCTCAGTCCCCTAAAGAACCAGCCAAAGACAAGGAGGATGAGAGACAGGAGGGGAGGAGAGAGACAGAGCCGGCAAAGATGAAGGGGGAGGTCAGACAGACGAGGTCGTCAGAGGTGCTGCGTCAGCCGGTGTCTGAGATCCAGGGGGCCGGTGGCAGCCGGGTAAAGGCAGAACCCCAGGAGGACCCCCAGGGCAGGAGTGATCTGGTGGAAGTGCCTCTGTCTGGGCTGAAGCCTCCAGATGGCCGGGGTCAGGAGGCGGCAGGAGAGGGAGAGGCAGGAGGAGACATCTTAGAGGATCAGAAGATGTGCTGTGGATTCTTTTACAAGGTATGTTGGAGCTACAGAACCTGAACATCAGTTTTTATGTATAGGAGAATATTTACAGTCACACAATTAACTGGAATTTATAGAGAAAATAGTGTATTTCTGTCTTTTTAGTGTCAACGGTAACTGTAGTAGTTTCTCTAAATATTTAATGGTGAAATAAATTGTGTTGTGCTATTGACACAAAACTTTACGGCACCTGTCGGCTGCTTTCTATTGCCATATTTTATTAGCTCTCCAGTGCTTTTGAAGCACACTGGAGGGGATTTTTTTGAGACTGAGACTTCCCCATTTGTAACAATATCAGACATGTTTTTTTTAGCATTATAATAGAATGTGTAATCACAACTAATTGCGCAGTTCATGAAATGCTCATTAATAATACATCCATATAGCTTTATGGGGCTGTAAGTGGGTAGCAGCAGCAGAGAGATATTCATGCTGTGTGTGCCCGGCACAACATGTGCAGTGTTGTGCCTCCTGAACCATGAGTTGATCAAGGACCGTAGTGTATCTAGGCCAAAAGACGAGCCAGCACACAGACCCATGGTAGAACAGAAGATTGCTGCACTATGCTGTATTGCTTCATTAAAGAGGGAGCTCAGAGCTTTGTTGATACAAGGTGATTGTCCTGCTGCAATACCACTAATACCCACATTTGAGATAAGGCTATAAAATATGTACATTCCTTAAATGCTGCTTAATACAAATATAACACTATTGCCAGTTAAAATGGGTCACATAATCATCAGGAGGTCAGCATCTCCTCCCATCATACATTTGACATGATTTTTGAAGTGACAGATGACACAAATACATCACATTCTGGCCTTATTTGTCCTAACTGCATACACTATGCAGTAATTAATTAAGTTAAACATTCATTGACAAATTGCCAGCGTGTTCTTGTCTTGGAATTAATAATTATAAAGATGCAATCTAAATGTCTATACATACTGTATATATATATATTTCTGACCTACGGAGTTGTCTGTTGCCCACCCATCCCACCCACCACCAGGATGATGTGAAAGGGGAGGAGGACATGGCGGCAAAGAGGGCAGCTCTGCTGGAGAAGAGGCTGAGGAGGGAGAAGGAGACTCAGGAGAGGAAGCAACAGCAGGAGCTGGACCAGGAGCAGAAGAGGGAAGCTGCGCGGTCAGTCTGTCTTTCTCACTTTCTGTCTGTCTGATTGCCAACTCCAATACTGAACTATTCCCTGGCTTATAGCAATAATCCAGAGAATGCTGTAGCAGGTTGTAGGAATGTGTCTCTGTGTGTCTGTGTGTGATCACTCTTCTTTCAAAAAGTTCAAACACCAGCCAACATAATTTTGTCTAGCTCCGCCTTATTGGATCTAATCTTTGTCTCCCCCTCCAGGTTGAAAGCAGAGGAGGAGCAGCAGAAGAAGGATGACGAGAAGGCGAGGAGAGACTACATCAAGCACGAGTATTTGAGGAGGAAGCAGCTCAAGCTGATGGAGGACATGGATGATGTCATCAAGCCCCGACCTGGCAGTCTCAAGAAGAAGCCACGCCCCAAGTCCATCCATAGGGACGTCATGGAGTCCCCTAAACCCCCTGTGAGAGCAACAGGTAAGCAGCACACACACTACATGCACACACACACACCTTATCACTGTGTGACAGACACTGATCCGTGCTTGTCCTGTATGTTGTGGTGGTCCAGGGGTGCGTCCTCGAGGGTTCTCCGTCTCCAGTGTGTCTTTGGCCTCGCTCAACCTGGCTGACAACGACAGCAACAAGCCAGATAACAAGAAGACCACCAGGTAAGGCCCACTCTCTGCCTGAGCAAAAACCTTTTAAGGATCCTTGCTGAATTCTAGATGTCTTCCCTCCACCTTGCCTTTGATTTAGCAGCTAGAGCCAAAAAAACACAGTGAAAGCAATTATTCCAGCTTTGTTCTTTATGAATTTAACCATGCTAGACTAATACATACCTCAAGAAAGAAAGACCTACACTACTCAGTCAGGAGGACAATGTAATGAGAAGAAATACTGTAATGTTAAAGACTGAGTACCAAATGGCAGGTTATAGACTTTTAAGACCCCATGAAAAAAAATACTTTCTTGAGTTGGTGAACAATGTACCTGATATAAGCTTTGTTAGTTTGTCTAGAATGCTTGAAATAAAAAAAAATAAAAAAGGCACAATGATTCCAGTAATTTAAACTAATTGGAGTTCATGATGAAAGCTCATACTCTGCATCCTGTTTATATACAAAACTAAAACTTAAAACTAAACTTCAGCTCAGTTTCCTCAAATTTTTCATCCAACTAGCTCCCCATTCTCCGCCCAAAGTCACATCAACATCACCTCTTTATTGTTCTTTCTAATTATATCAAACAGTCTAGTGGGGATGTTTCAGCACAACATTGATCTGCAATCCAGAGCTGACTTCACTCCGCACAGTTAAATAGTGTGTAGTACTGTTAAATAATTGGTTTCTACTGGTTGGCTTGTATTGTCACCGACGTGATGCAAAAGTTCAGCTTGCAAAACTCTGGAACTCCTGTCCATATTTCCTTTCTGTCAGAGCCAGACATCATAAAACCGAGCTCTGATTTTGATTTCATGGGGCCTAATGATGATAAGGTTATTATTTATTATTAATGAGTTCTATGACTGTAACATTCACAATTGCCTTATTTCCCTGTGAGCCTTAAACTCTGCATCTTGATCCTCTTTTATCCCTCTCTCTCTTTTTCTCTCTGTCTGGCTCTCTCTATTTTATTCTATTTTTTTTGCGACCCTCAGAGGCAATAAAGTAGCTTCTGGCCATATCTCGTTCTTTCTAAGCTCTCCCAAAGAGAGAAAGGGAAGGTTAGTAAGGACGCCAAAAAGTAGATTACTTGTAGTAGATGTAGTTCCATGTAGATATAGCTCCATATAAGAACTCTGATCAAGCTTGCAATCCATTAACACACACACACACACACACACACACACACACACACACACCATGGTATGCCATAGCATAAAATGGACAGACGTGTCAAGACTACAGTTACTTTACAGATTCCATCTTAATAAAGCATTTAGTTCATTGTAGTACTTGCTTCTGCATTAAGTTACACAATACATGCCTGGCTGAGCTGTTTCTACTCACTCTCTACTGTCTGCCTCAGTTTCAGCTCTTTACTCTCGCTCTGTCTGCTGTAGCGCTGCTCTCAGGCTGCTGTTTGCTCACTGCTCCATACTGGCTGCTCTATGCTTTAACCACTGTGTTTGCCGTTTCCCGCAGAACTACTTGAGCTTGTCTCTCATTGTAGCCCGGCCATAATGACAGGACTGGGACTTTGCTCTGCTCGGCTGAACATGCCTTTCTTTCTGTCCCTCGCTGCACAGCTTCTGTGGAATATGTATGATGTGATGCAGGAGAACAGGCAGGGTTCGGAGAATTGTGTCACAGCGTCTGACCTTGTTTTGATCTTTCTCTGTGTTAAATATCTATGTGTGTGCATGTTTCTGTTGCAATCTGTGGGTGTACGCTTTCATACCTCGTACATGCTTGTGTGTGTCTTCGTTTATGCGTTTGTTGTGGGTGTTTTGTTGCGTCTGTGTGTGTCATTTGTTTGTATGCGGTCATCTCCAGGCCAGACTCTGCAGAAGGCTTTTCTTCCTGCCCATCGGCTGGAAGTCGGAACGGAGAGAAGGACTGGGAGAATGAGTCGACCACCTCCTCCACTCCCTCCAACGCTGAATATACAGGTACACACTCTCCACTCAGTTATACACCATGGTTAATGGGCGTTTACATAGCTACATGCTAGACTATTTCATTGTTGTACAGTAAAGTCTAGTATTGGCAAATGCAGATGTGTCCTATTGCAGTCCCATGCCTGTTGTTTTTCCCCCAGGACCCAAACTATACAAGGAGCCCAGTGCCAAGTCCAACAAACACATCATCCAGAACGCTCTGGCTCACTGCTGCCTGGCTGGCAAAGTCAACGAAGGGCAGAAGAACAAGATACTTGATGTATGTTTTGTGTTTGTGTGTCTATATGTCTCTATGTGATTTCTTCTTTACATTTCTTCCCGCTTTAGGCTAATATTCTGCATTCAACAATGATTTTTTCCATTATCTGCTGTAGGAAATGGAGAAGTCGGAGGCCAATAACTTCCTGGTGTTGTTCCGTGACGCGGGTTGCCAGTTCAGGTCTGTGTACACCTACTGCCCCGAGACCGAGGAGATCACCAAGCTAGCCGGCATCGGACCCAAGAGCATCACCACCAAGATGATCGAGGGCCTGTACAAGTACAACTCGGACAGGAAGCAGTTCAGCCACATCCCGGCGAAGACCATGTCCGCCAGCGTGGACGCCATCACCATCGCCAGCCATCTGTGGCAGACCAAGAAGCAGGGGACGCCCAAAAAACTGCAGCCTAAGTAGTGCCAGATGTCTCGGGGCGAGATTTGGACATAACTCTCTGCCCTGCTCTGGAGTAGATATAGAAGAATTTGTGGATATTGTTTTTTTTCATTAAAGGGACTCACGGCCCCACCGGTATAATTCACGACTGGAATGTAGCACACGAGCTACAACAAAAGGGCCTCACGGACATTGTTGTTATGAAACAGAACTGACTGTGACACCCTAGACTATTTAAATGGGGCACGTGTGTGTACTTGTCAGCATGTGTATCCATGTTCTTGTGTGCCAAAAAAAAAAAGAAAGAAAAGAATAGGCGGACCAATGCCTTACCTTGTTGAACCACTGAAGCACTGAATGTCACTCCTCTGAAAGAGGCAGAGTTTGGTTTCCCTAAGTTGATCATGTGTGGCCTTATGCTTGTTTTGTGTCATATGGAAGCAATGTGAGTGTCAGTGTCATTATGTAAGCGCCTGTTGCAAAGTCTGTCGTGATGCAGGAGAGAGGTTGTGTGTAACCACAGGTCTGGGATCAGATTACCCTCCCTCGCTCCCCAATCATCTGAAGGGTGAACGGTCTGATCTGGAATCAGGTAGAGGCAGCATGTGTGGATGAGAGATTTGCTGCTACACATGCACGCTTTCCCATGTGACTGAAAAACTGAACAGTTCAGATCTGTGTAGTGTGTGTGAATAGTGAAGTGCCAAGAAGAGTGAGGAAAATACCTCAGTTGTTGATTGCCATTACTTTCCGTCGGTGTAAGATGATGAGATTGTTTATTGAGTATCATCAGACCAATTCTGGAAAGCACCCGCAACTGACTCTTTTAATTTATTTCATTTTGATAATGCTTTGGAGATCTTTTAAAAGGCATTTGAGATTTTATTCAGAGAAACATAATATACTATATGTCTATAAGTTAAATGAGTTTGTATATAATGGCTATTCCATACAAAATGAATGAGTCAGCTTTTAGTAGCTTTTGAGTAGCTTTTGTCATTTATCATGTACGCGTATCAGTATATCGTTGTCTGGGGCCTTTTATCGTGCTACAAATGCAAAAAGTGAAGTGTGATCACTCAACAGTATCACTGATAAGACTATCATCAGTAGTAGAATAGCCAGAAATCCCACACCGTGTCATCAGTCTGTGCAATCTAAGAATAATTTGAATAATCACTGTTGACATAAAGCAGTTGGACCTTACAAATATTCAACATGTCACTTTATTGTGGATATTGTCTTAACTATTAGATCCTGATTACCCTGAAAGTATTCCACAATTGTAAATAAAAGAGTCAATTCACCTATGATAGCACTTCATGACCCTATCCACTGTAGTTGAGTCGAACCATAAAGATATTTCCACTTCAGGACTGTCATGCTTGTTATTTTACTTTTACTCGTGTTACATTTTTTAATGTGTTCCTTTATTATGTGTTCACGCTGTACAGATATATTTTGGCATATAGAGGTATTTTTTGTATCCACGTTTACCATTTGGAGGTGTTGACAAAGCAGCACAATTGAAGAAGGAAGTATGTTGAAAGGATGGTGTATGGTGGGGAGATGGGCCAGAAGTCTTACTTCAGGCTTTATTGTGCTATAGTTCAGTATGGAATTATGAAACCCAATAAGTATATCCAATAAGTCGTACTATTTTTTTTTTTCCAACTCTGAATTCCTTTTCTTTTCAATTTACTAAATATGTTCAAGTGTTCGTTAATTTTTGTTGTTTTTCTATTCCTTTGAGCTTTATTAAAATGCCAGCTATCAACAGTACTCATGGTGTCTCTTTTAATATTCCTGTCTTGATTCTTCCAAGTTACTGCTAATAATTATGATGGTCTTATTGTCTTAAACTGGAATGAATAATGCAACGTCCATCCTAGTTTGACAACACTTTCACTACTTGTTTACTATCGTTGTAAAGACCTAAATAAACAATATAGATATGCACCTTAGGCCAATATAATCATCATCATCATCATCATCATCATCACAGTGCCTGTACTGAATCATGTGGGTTTAAGACTGAGCTGTAAAACAAGGCTTTTACCACATCAGACCACAAGAGCTCAGACATTCATACCCTGCAAGACCACACACGCACTTATGTCATCATTATCATCATTTTAGACATTGTCATTATCTATCACCATCACTGATGTTACATAATGCATAAATTAATGAGATTATGAACTTCACTGTCACTCCTGTTACTATAGACCATATTTAACAAAAATGTTTTGACTTTTCAAAAATCAAAGAAAGCACCATATTTCTGCATTATTCTTATAGTGTGACTGTGGTACTTGGTGGGTTTAGAGTGACCTTATCTTATTTTATCATATATTTTTTGTCTCCTATGGTATTACTGAAGGATTTTCTGTAGTATAATTCTTTGACCTATAGTAGCCAAGCTGTGACATTTCTCAGTTTTGCTGTGGCTATCCTTTCAAAATTTACTATAGGATAGGATTACTATACTTCTTTTCGGCAATGGGTTGCTCACTATTTTTCACATTTAACAAATTGATGGTAGTTATGCCAGCCATGTTACCTATTCTGCCCTAACGAGAATAACGCAATAATATTCCTATAATATTCCCATAAAATATAGTGTGTGTATGTGGTACTCAATAGTGAGTTTATAGTGACTTCGTCGTACTATGGTATTTTTTTTTAAATCTCAGGTATTATTATAATTCCTATGAGGACTAATAGTTTTGCTTTGAATTTGTAGCCTATAGTATTCCTCAAAAAAATGATCAATGGATTGCTATATGTTTATTTTATTGTCATATTGCCACTGAATGATGCATCATTGCGACTGAGACCTCTGACTACATTGATAAGACGTGGGAAAACTTTTCTATTTTTTATCCCACTTCACTACGGCCTATTTATGAAACCTTCTGGTGTTTATGATGATGAGCAGTGAAGTTTCCAGAGGAGAAGCTGAGCTGTGCCTGGGTGGAGGCGGTGCTCCCGGCAGGCAGGCAGGGCTGGGTAGCAGCAGACCGACCGCAGCGGCTCAGAAACATCCAGCAAGGAGGGGACAGTTAACGTTAGAGGAGGAGGAACAAGGCAGGCAACACTGACAATACCGAGCTATACCGTCGTGACAGCGTGTGTCAACACAGAAACACTCAAGGAACAGCGTTTTCATCCCATGTATTTTTAGAAACAGGTGAGCATGAATCGCATCTAAAGCGGCTGCGTTGTTGGTGGGAAAGCTGTCAGTCCGCACCCCGCCCGTCCTGCTAACTAGCGGATGATGCCTGTCATCCCCGCTTCCCTCGGCCTGGCTAGCTAGTCGGTCCCCCCCTTCCCCTTAATTCCAGCAGTCTAACAAATTAGTTAGCTTTGTATGAGCACCAGCTAACTCGCTATTTGTTGGTTTTACTTTAATCCGGTCGCTAAATTCGCTAGCTACATAACGCTAACAAGTAGCTAAGCTTCTTATGGTGTTTGACTTGTGCCTCAGTGCCAGTGTTATTAGCTAACCGCCTCTCTTGCTAGCTTAGCAAGGCTGCAGCGCTTGTCTTTGATTATTTGTAAGCTAGGCAATATTGCCTGCTGGCTTGGTAGCTGTTAAGGTGTAATGATTGAACCCCACCCGCCCAGATAGAAAACCAATGCTGAAGGAGGCTATTTATGCCATGACTTCAATGTGGGATTGTGATTTTCTTTGTAAACAAACCTTGTGGAGGAGAGTGCATCCCTTCAAGCTACATTTGTTGCTCTCTTGCATTATCAACTTCTTGTCTCTTAGCTGCTATGAAAACATGCCTAACTGTTCTGTGTTGTCACTCCATAATTAAAACACACAAGTGCCATCTAAATGTGATTACAAGAACCTACATTATTGCACAGTGCCCTGACTTTGCCCTCATCATCTGAAATGGAAAAAGTGTGGCCTTTACTGATAATTCTTTTATGTTTGATGTTTAAGTTTGATGTTGTTGATACAAAACAAGCAAGGTTGCAAGGATATGGTGAAAATGTACACAATGGTTAAACAAGAGTGTGTTGCAAATCACAACAGCCATGCTGCTGTCAGGTTAAAACCTCCCATCCTCACAAAGTCAGCTTGTTAGAGTTCTGCTTCGTTGTCCTTCTGGCAGCCCGTCGTCACCATGACAGCGGAGGAAACCATAAACGTGAAGGAGGTGGAGATCATCAAGGTGATCCTGGACTTTCTCAACTCCAGGAAGTTGCACATCAGCATGCTGGCTCTGGAGAAGGAGAGTGGCGTCATCAACGGGCTCTACTCTGACGACATGCTGTTCCTCAGGTAGATGAAAGAAAAAAATCGAACAACAGCAACAGTCACATCATGCAGTCTGGATTACAGAGCATACTGTCTTCTACTGAGAGTCAACTCCAAAGGGTAGTTTACTGTGAGACAGGAACATCAGGCAGACTATCCTAGGTATAAGTTTTGTGTACTCTGGTTTCTGATAGTATCTCATACATTTCTGATAGTGAAACTGAATCGCTGCATCAGATCTGAGTGCTCCCTTGAAAGTCAGCCAGCAGTGTGTTGTCTGCAGATCTGTATGGATTTTCACTCAGCTTGAGCGTTAAATGCATAATGGGATTGCACCTTCTGTTGTGAAGTTTCCATTCATTGACCTTCTTTTATCTTGTCATTTTTATTGTGTAATAGACAACAATTAAGAGAATGCCACAGCAATTAGGGAGACATAGACTCTTCTTTTGTTCTTTTGTTCTTTTTTGTGCTTGAGGTTAGGCATTTGTTGACCATTTTAAAATGAGGACATTATTGCAGGCATTACATGCGTATAAATGAAATGTGATCTGTTTCAGGCAACTGGTGCTTGATGGCCAGTGGGATGAGGTCCTGCAGTTCATTCAGCCTTTAGAGTGCATGGATAAGTTTGACAGAAAAAGGTGCGTGTTCATAATCACAATCACAATCACTTTCATTACATACAAGTTTATATGTACTTTTTGCACCTTTCTATATGTACAAGTTATTTGACTCTGTGAGGTTGATGCTGAGGTACACATGAACACAGTAACAAAGCTTTGACACTGCATCGTCACATTGTCTTCCGTTGTCAGGTTCCGTTACATTATCCTAAAGCAGAAGTTTCTGGAGGCTCTGTGTGTGAACAACGCCATGTCTGCAGAGGACGAGCCACAGCATGTGAGTCAAAACACTGGATAATGGAGATCGACTGATTACTGTTTTTTGAAGGTTGCTTCCAAGTTTTAGGAGCCAAAAATTATGAATATTTTGTGAATATATTACAATAATAAGATCAGTAGTAGCCGCAGAGCTCCCCTGTCAGCAGCATTCACCCTTGAACCCTCTCATTTATTTACAGATCAATTTTTTTTAACAAATTCAGCAAATATAATGTACCACGATTTTGTAATATTATGATTGTCAGTGTTTGAAAAATTTGGTTAATAGTGATAGAAATTTATTTAAATAACCTAATTGTCCAAAATGTTTTCCAGGCCCCCCGAATGACAGGTCAGCCTTGAATCACCATCCTGGTGAATAGACTTTGCAACAGCATGGCTTTGTCTTCCCTCTGACTTTGGTTGTCATGACAGTTAAGGAAGCTTGTTAATCTCAAGGACAAGAGAGACAAAAAGAAAAAAGTACTAAAATTGTTGATCAATTAAAGTCAAAGCTTTTACACAGGCGATCTAGGGATTTCATCTTTTTTTTTACTGATTGCAGAACAGTTGTTTGTTTAAATACATTTCTAGTCATAGTTTGTACCTGCAGCACTGCAAGTTATCTAAACAAGCGTCACAGCCTCTCTGTGTGGGGGAGGAGTAGGCAGGTTGTGTGTGTGTGTGTGTGTGTGTTGAACAGTGGCTGTGTTTACATGCAAGTAGTCACCTGGCTATTGGCCACACTCTGATTAAGTTCTTATTTGGGTTAAGCTGTTTACACGCACCTTTTTATACCGTGCAAGTGAGTATCCCTGTTGCCATGAATAAACCTGCAATGTCCCGCCCACAAATGAAATGGTCCGCCAGAAAAAAAGTATGAAAGCTGTGGCCGGCAGCTGCCCGCTCCGTCTTTGATTGGACAGTAGGTTACTTCTAACGCAGGGGAAAGAAATGATGATCCTAGTAGTAACAGCAATAGAAAGTACTGCTCGCCAGCGTGTTTTTGTTGACATGAAAATGTACCCATAATGCAGTGCGAGTCTGAGTTTGCGCACATGGCGAAAAACAAAAGTAGAAGGAGTAAGATGTTGACATGACACAGTAACCCATTTAATATGGGAGTAAGCCAGACATCTTAACTGTGATCCTCATAATCAGAGTATGAGCTTACTCAGGGCTATTGATCGAGATATGACGTTTACATGCGTCAACCCAGAACCAGGTTACTGAGTGACCAGGTTAAGAACTGAATTGTCTGTCCATATAAATGTAGCCAGTGAAAGACAGGGGCTTGCTGCCAGAGGGCATAGAAATACTAGTTGACGAATATATGCTGACGAAAGGCCAAAATGCCTTTAATATCCAATATGCCATATTTTGACATATTGGATATTAAATCAATATGCCCAAAATAATACTAATTATGATTGAATAGTGAGGATTGCTAACAGATTTATCAAAATCATGATGGAATAATTCCACTTTTTGTGATTTCGTTATTGGTTGCAGAAATGCAATGACACGAAAACAAATGCATAATGAAATATTCTGTTAGTGCCAAGGTGGCCACCTTGACTTCTGCCAGTGAAAAAAACATGCAGAGGCTACAATAGTACTCCGAACAAACATTGATAGATAGCTCTAAACCATATCTATGATTTCTAATTGCTTGTACCCTAATTAATCAGCAGAAACAATAAATCGGTCGACCTCTACTTGCTATGTGTCTAGCTTCCATTCGTTTACTTTCAGAAGCCATTGTTTCTTCATCCGCTCATTACTCATCCTCTTAATTCAGGCTAGCTGTAGGCCTACTGTCACATGGCGAAGCTGTGAATGCAGCCTGTGTCAGTCTGCCAGAGCTATCGTGTCCTATTACTGGATTAGGTCGGGCTTCTTTGGACATCTGCACACCATGTATTGGCGTGCATACTTGCTGGCAATTGTTTGTGCGGGGGAGTGTATTGGGTGTTGTCATATGGGCCTGATTGCATGTCTATTAAAATTGTTTTCAGAATGCTCCAGAGCAGCTTTTTTATCTTGGGAATCTGAAGAAATCTGTAGAGATGAGCTAGGCTTGTGCTCCTGATCATTTTCTGTATTTTTAGTGTATGTTAGCCTTGGAGCTCTTTTTCAGTCTCACTGACATTTCCCTTCCCTCCTGTGTGCTGCTGGAGATTAGGCTCTCTTGAAAAGAACTGTAATTTTCTACCTATGCTGTTCAGAAAGAAACTTCTACTCTATCATCTAAGACAGTTAAAAAATATGTGTTTCAGTTGGAGTTCACTATGCAGGAGGCGGTCAAGTGTCTCCATGCCCTGGAGGAGTTCTGTCCGTCTAAAGATGACTACAGCAAACTGTGTCTGCTCCTCACCCTGCCGCGCCTCACCAACCATGCTGAGTTCAAGGCAAGCACTCTGCTACAGTAAATTGAAATTACAGTTGACATGCTTTATACTACCTTAATATTGCAATAATAATATAGCAATACTTAAATTCCAACTCAGAGTACCGTAATATATGATACTTGTCCTACCATTCAATTTTTGCTTGTTGGACTATTTCTTTTGTATTGTCTCATTTTTGCTCTCGTTTGGAATGTGCTGTGACTCAAAGTTATTATTGTTCCATAACAGTAATCATGTTTGGCTGAAGTGTTAGAAAGGCAATTCTGCTTCCATGTTAGACAAGTATGTTGAATGCTTTACTGGTGTCCTGCAGGACTGGAACCCCAGCACAGCGAGGGTGCAGTGTTTTGAGGAGGCCTGCACCATGGTGGCAGAGTTCATCCCTGCAGACAGGAAGTTGAGCGAGGCCGGGTTCAAGGCCAGCGGGAACCGTCTCTTCCAGCTGCTGCTCAAGGGAGTGCTCTACGAGTGCTGTGTGGAGTTCTGCCAGGTGTGGACCGCTAAAACCAAACAACATACGACTATGACCATGCATCCTACTCAAAAAGTAGGATGCATGGTCGTTTTTGACATTCTTTGATCATACAGAGGAGAGTAGAAGAATAGAGAAAAGTCTAGAAAATAAGTCACTAATTGATGGTTCATTCCCTGGTTATTGATTGTGTGTTTACCGATGTGCAGAGCAAGGCGACGGGTGAGGAGATCACAGAGAGCGAGGTCCTCCTGGGTGTTGACATGCTGTGCGGTAACGGCTGCGACGACCTGGACCTGTCCCTGCTCTCCTGGATGCAGAACCTCTCCCACAGCGTCTTCTCCTGCGCCTTTGAGCAGAAGCAGCTCAACATCCACGTGGACCGGCTGGTCAAGCCCGCCAAGACCGGCTATGCCGACCTCCTCACCCCTCTCATCAGCAAACTGTCCCCGTACCCCTCCTCCCCCCTGCGCCGCCCCCAGTCCGCCGACACCTACATGTCACGTTCCTTGAACCCGGCGTTGGACGGCCTGTCCTACGGTCTGTCTGGGCAGGACAAGAGAGGTCCTGGGGGGGACACAGCGGGGACCAAAGGGGTCTCCCCCATGTCCCACTCCTTCGCCAACTTCCAGTACCCCGGAGTAGGGGGCCAGAGCCTGAGCAGGAGTCTCATGATGGAGAGCTCCGACTGCCACAGCATCTTCGAGGAATCACCCGAGAGGTAAGGGAGATTTGGACAGGAAAAAAAAAGCTTTGCCTTAAAAAGGTAAAAGAGGTACAGCTAGAGGGAGGCTCTGTGAATGTTTTGACATTTTGTTCTTGCATAACACCTTGTTTGAAGTATGTGACATCAGCGAGTGACAGCGGTGATCATCTGATATCTTAGGTATGATAATGATCACAGAGGTACAATAATCTGTTGCTGTTTTCTTTGTGCTAGCTCAAGGACAGACACGCCTGTGGATAAGATGATGGGTTCGGGTGGAGCCCAGAACTTGCGGCCCGCCTCAGCTCCTGGGGAGGAAGCCCCATCACCTGGTTCTGCTGACAAGAATGAGGTAAATCCTAACATTGCTGACCTCCACTTCTTAGCTCGATAGACCTGTTGCATGTGAAACTTTGAGTGAGCCGCCATTGCTCTGCCCACTGCATAAATGCTGCATTCTTCCATTCCCCTGTATTGTTTCTTCTCCTTGTTGTCACCCTCCAGGATGGGTGTTGCCTACAGCAACAGTCTAAATATAGGCCAGCCCTGAGAAGTCTTTTTCAGTAGGGTGTCTCTGAGTCACTGAGTCATCCTCCTGTAACTCCCCGTCAGTCTGAATTACAGCCTGGTCTACTTCAAGGCTTGACCTGGCTGGTTGGCTTGCTGACTGACTGAGTGACTGATTTGCTGGCTCAGTGACAGACTGACGGTCCCAGTCTCTCTGCTTGGATCGGATTGTTTTTTTTAATTAAGGAAAGTGAGCAGTCCACTCACCCGTAGTGTTTTTATAGTTTTATTATGTCCTGCCACCATTGAACATGGTATGCAGGACGTTATGTCATCGTGGTGGCATCTGTGTGTCTGTCTTTGTGTAGACACAATCTTGTGAACACAATAACTCAATATGATGGAAACTTCATGCTTACACCACAGGTTCCCTCTGTAGAGCAGATGATCTAGTTAGATTTTGGAGCACCTTGCTGCACAAATTTGCAAATTAATGAAGACAAATTGATTTTCTTGAAACTACTATAACTCCTTAATGCTTTAGAATTCAGAGTTCACCCATGTGTTATGTATGTTGACATAGAAATATTTGCTAATTAATGCATTGGTTAGCTTAATTTATGACCTATTTAGCATAACTTGTTATGTTTAATATATCATGGTGATTATAAGCAGCTCAAGTGCCTCTTTTGTAGGTAGTCAGCCAGTAGCAAGGGAGACTGGGTAGGGCAGACAGGAAAAAAAAAAGCTCAGGCGGGGTTTGATCCTAGGTTAGTGGGGCCACATGTGGCTCCAGACGCAGGGGGCTTAACCACAAAAATGAGCCATTATCTCCATCTGTTTGCCTATAAACACACTGCTAGCACAGTGTCTGTTTCTCTGTCTCTCAGTCGCTTCTATTCTGGGTCTCTTGTGCAGCCACAGTGTGAAGTTACTGCTTTGCCCTGCCCTCCCCGTCACTCTGGAGACACATAAAGAGGCCAGAAGCAGGAGCAGACTTGGGCCTGTGTGATTTCACTTTCACACTCCCTCCCTCTGTCTCTCGCTTCGCTCTCGTTTTCCCCTCTACCCTCCTTCCTACTCCTAATCTGGCACAGTGCCAATATGTCCCCTTCTCTGCAAGTGTAGGGCCTTGCCCATCAGATAGTCGGGAAAGGAAGCAGAGAGCACAGAGGGGAAATGATCTGTCTTCGGCTCTCAGTCTCACCCTCACCTCTTTCCTTCTTCTAATACCTGAACTGACAGAAGAACGGGGTGGAGCTGAGCATTTTCCATTTTAGGCAGTTAGCTGATGGTCTCATCTAATGTGGCTTACAGTGAATGCTACAGTGGAATAAATTCCTAGATCAATAAAATGACAAGTAACCAATAAGGAGTGCAAGAGTCAGGGTCATAGTACCCTTACATTATTACATTATCACCTTGCAATATGAGGAGAAAGATGAACAGAAATGTTTCTTGCATGAAAGATGTGTGTCCATGTGTTCTTGTGTTTTCATGTACCACACATATTAACGTTAACGTGTTCGATCCTCAGCTTCGCGACTCGACAGAGAAGTTCGAGGAGTACTACCGGCAGCGCCTGCGTGTGCAGCAGCACCTGGAGCAGAAGCAGCAGCAGAGGCAGCTGTACCAGCAGATGCTGCTGGAGGGAGGGGTGCAGCAGGGAGCCCCGCAGAGCGACATGCAGCACAGCCTCACCGAGAAGTTCCTCAACAGGTACCGACACGGTGGGACATGGGACTCCTGCTGAGAATGCCCCTCGTCGGGCAGGGATTGCGCATCCATAACATATAAACACCTGCCAAGTCATATAGCAGGCTTAAGAAAGCGGTTGCACTCCGCCATGCGAGGACAGTGCGGTCGTAATACATGCACACACTGGCACAGCTTGGCAGAATTAAGCTTGCTAATTCCAGTGTGGCTTTTAATATCTTTGTACAATTGAGGAGCAGCTGTCAGACAAGGAGAGGTAGGTATGGTGCGGGGTTGATAATGATGGGTCCCATGTGGCTTTCACACACACCTCCCCCACAACCTGCCTCCAGTCCACACTGCACCATCTGTGGTGATCAGCTACGTCACAAGGGACTGTCACTTTCTGTATTTAACAGTTGCACACAATATTATACCCAGACTCCACCCATAACTTATTAGCCATCAGGACCATTTTCCTTGCCAATATACCAACTTTCAAACCATAGGTGTCACCCTGGCAACGAGCAGTACATTGATAAAAATGACATTTAGGAAGTTTGTTTCTCTTTTGCTCTGTCAGCGGGACAAAGGCCCTTTGATTTTCCCCCTAAGTTCCTCCCACTCCTCCCTCTCTCCCCCCACCCATTCCTCTGCCTCTCTGTGTACCCCCTGCATTATTCACAAGGCCAGTGCATAATGACATCATTACTTCAGTTTTCTTTTGTTCCCTGCTCTTTGCAGTTTTAACTAGATTCAGACAATATGTCCATGGCAGAATATTGTTAGATCCTGTCGATCCAGTCGGAGGCAGAAACGAGGCACAAATGGCCTGTAGGCAAAAGTAAAATGAAAGCCAATTTTCCTCCTTTTCCAATACAGTTTAAAGAAATACAAAAAAAATCCTCTGTAAACAAGAATGTCCTAAAGAAGGAAGGAAGGAGGGAGTAGAGAGAGAGAGAGAGAGATAAAAAGGGTAATGGAGAGAGAAAGAAGTAGAGAAGAGAAAGAAGAGAAAAGGAGAGATAAAAGAGAGAGACAGAGCATATACATGTGTCCATTAATGTGTTTGTGTGTGTGTCTGTGTGCGCACGCTCCTCAGGTCCATCCAGAAGCTGGAGGAGCTGAACGTGGGGATGGAGAATTTAGGAGAGGAGGTGCAGTCTCTGGCCCAGCAGTGTAACGGCAACGGGAACACGTCTGCCACGGAGAACAACAACGACCCTTCAACTCTGACCCCGGAGCAGAGCCACACCCAGGGGGGAGGGGTGCTCAGCAGCACCCCTCAGCACACTGCGGGGGGCCACGCAGTCCCTCCTCCCAACGAGTCCCCTGTTGTCTCCCAGAGGTGGGTGAGATTTCTTTGTGTGTGTGTATTTGTATTCATACCAGGGTTTCTGAATTAGATGATTACTATGTTGTGTGTTTTGTTGACAGTGGGCAGAAACAAAAGGGAAGTCAGCAAGGTGACTCTCCAGGCTCCTTATCCCGAAGTAAAGAGGTAGGAACGCACACATGCACACACACCAATACAATATTAATACTACTACTCATAATGATAATCCTCAAACAATACTGTCAGACCTGTTGTAAAAAGTTCATACTTCAAACAAGCACATCATGCCTCACTGTCCTAGATATTGAACCTCATGATGGGGCCTCATGATAGTGTTTTGTTTATCTACAGTTCCACAAGGCCACTCTGTCTCTATCAGCCCTTCCACCACAAGTTTAAGGGTTAGGGTTAGCCCATTTTCTCTCTCCAAGGCTTGACACACACTCTATCCCTCTTTCTATCTCTTATTCACCTGTGAAATATCACTCAGGCTTGCTTCCACTCACTGTCTCACTCACACACTCCCTATTATTGCTATTACTATTTTGTCCTGGTGTTCAGAAGGGTGAATTGTTATCCAGCATTCTCTGAACTTCCCTATAGATTTTAGAGAAAAGCACTTTCCCTGTGTGTTCATTATAGTAAGACATTGTAGAGAAATGCTAATTCGGGGTTTGATTAAGCAGATTATACCACAGTTTCAGCCGATTGGTGGTGATGTCATGCTGGCATGATGACAGTATGGATGTCATAGGGTAGAAAAGATCAGAGTAGATTATGCCGCTAATTACATTTAATCTGTGTGTGTGTGTGTGTGTTTTCAGGGCGACAAGCCCAAAGGCCTGTTTGTGCCAGTGAATACTCTGGAAGACACTCAAGCTATCCGCGCTGTAGCCTTCCACCCGTCTGGGGCGCTGTATGCTGTGGGATCCAACTCCAAAACACTACGCGTCTGTGCTTATCCAGAAACTCTGGACACAAGGTAACAAACATCTGAAGAGTTTCATTCCAAAATAAGATATCCAACTTTTAAGTCACACTCTTTGTTAGAAACGGATTGATAGTACTTAATTAAAATAAATGCTAGTACTTTTTGAAGCACAGTAGGCACGTTAAGTCATTGACTGACAAAATCATGTCACTTTTACAGACTGGATAATTTATATGTTACACATTTTTTTTTACCTAAACGTATATATTGTATTGAAATAGAAGTTGTCATTAGGAACTACCTTTTTACTCTTCTGCTCTCCTATTGTTTCTGTCTTCCTTCTCTCCCCTTGTTTCTCTGCCCCACCCTTCCTGTCCTCAGCGGGTCAGGTCCAACAAAGCAGCCGGTTGTCCGTTTCAAGAGGAACAAGCACCACAAGGGTTCTATCTACTGTGTGGCCTGGAGCCACTGTGGGCAGCTGCTGGCCACAGGCTCCAATGACAAATATGTCAAAGTCCTGCCTTTCAGCGCTGAGACTTGCAACGCCACGGGTAAGCGTACTCCTCATGAGTGCTATAACAGTCTTGTTTGCAAGTGTCAGCAGGCGTTGGATGTAATAATAATGTGATACTTTATTGATCCCCCCGAGGGATATTCTCCTTTCACTTGAGGTCACTGTCTGTCTCTCTCTCTCTCTCTCTCTCTCTCTCTTTCTTTCTTTCTCTCTCTATGTCCTAGGCCCGGACCTAGAGTTCAGCATGCATGATGGCACCATCAGAGACCTGGCCTTCATGGAGGGTCCAGAAAGTGGAGGAGCCATCCTGATCAGTGCTGGAGCAGGAGACTGTAACATCTACACCACCGACTGCCAGAGAGGACAGGGCCTGCACGCACTCAGCGGACACACAGGTTTGCTGCTTCATGCATTCACAAACCTATTCATTTGACCTGTTCTTTTACTCCAAAACTTGTAGTTTAGAGTCAAATGTGTAATTTGTGTGTTGCTGTCCAGGTCACATTCTGTCTCTATATACGTGGGGAGGCTGGATGATTGCCTCTGGCTCCCAAGACAAGACGGTGCGTTTCTGGGACCTCAGGGTGCCCAGCTGTGTCCGAGTAGTGGGGACTGCTTTCCACGGCTCAGGTAAGGCTCACTGGCTCATTCGCCATGTGTGTGTCAATCATGCAACTGCGCACTCACTTTATACTACAATAAAGCTTTGGTGTATCAATTCACTACACTATATTCTAGCAGTGCCTTTGCCTCTCTCCTTAATATACAGTATAACATATACCAGTTGGTGGACACTTGTATCCAAAGCACCATGAATGCATACATTCTTAGTCCTAGTGGGAATTTAACCCATAATTATGTGACGCCAAATTGTCTTTTCTACCTGAAATCATGGTAACTTGTAAATGTTGTATCATCCATTTCTGGAAACTGAGACGCACACAAGATCACCTCCATCACCTTTCTCTCTCTCTCTCTCTCTCTCCCTCTCTCTCTCTCACTCCACAGGCAGTCCCGTTGCCTCGGTAGCAGTGGACCCTAGCGGCCGTCTCCTAGCAACAGGACAGGAGGACAGCGCATGCATGTTGTATGACATCAGAGGGGGACGCATGGTCCAGACGTACCGGCCGCACAGCAGTGATGTGCGATCCGTTAGGTTCTCCCCCGGAGCGCACTACCTGCTCACTGGTTCCTACGACACAAAGGTCATGGTCACCAACCTCCAAGGTAAGACTAATCTGTTGACACAGACAAAGTAATGGTACAAGTCCCCCAACAAAAAATAGACACGACCAAACACAATTCAAAAAAGAGATGATAGGCTGTGCTTGGGTTTCTGTTGTTGCATTTGGTATAGGTACCTCTTCTCACCTGTTTACCCTAGCCTCTAATGTCTATAAAGGTAACAAGGACAAACAATATAAAGATAGGTTTAGGTTGCTGAGTTTTAATAGTTCCCTCACTTATTTATCCTTTCCTTGGTATCATTTTACATTGTTACGCTCCCTTCCCTAATGTCAAATGCATTAAGCTACCTGTAGGATCTGCTTGATGATGACGCCTAGAAGCAGGCCTGTTTTTCCCAAAACACCACATCTTTTCCATGCTCTCTTGCCCATTTATCATGCTGTGAATATCCAAATAATAAGTAAATTATTGAACTACACTTACTGGAGCTGATCCTCAAATGGGCCCAGGAGTGAACCTGGGTACTAGAACCAATGTTAGCTCCACATCTACATGAACGTCTATAGGAAACGCTGCATTTTTGCCTAATAGAATCTAATGCAGGGGGTTGATTTGTCTCTCTCAACTGTATGTCATGATTTTGTGTTTGCCTCCCTGAGCTCCATTCTCTGTGTGTGTCTAGGTGACCTGACCAAGCAGTTGCCCCTGAACGTGGTGGGAGAGCACGGTGACAAGGTGATTCAGTGTCGGTGGCACACACACGACCTGTCCTTCCTCTCGTCCTCCGCTGACCGCACCGTCACACTCTGGACACACAACCCCTAGCACACAAAACACACAGCCAGTCAAACACGCTAGTATCCTCTCATACATACTTTGAAACACACACATCCCCCCTAACACACACTGCTCCTTTTGCACTGTCTACACTGTTACACCCTTGCATCGCATACAACTTGCAAAACACAGTCACACACACAAACACGCATACGCACACACAGGTGATAGAGCCTTCCCCCCCCCTGACTGTAGGAAACCAAATGAATACAAACCTGTGATCAAAAGCCCACATGTTGCTGGTTCTGCCTTTTCTTTACTACTTTAATATGAGCATCTGTCACGCTGGCTGTTGTGTTCTTGAGGGGCGAACAGGAGGGTAAAACTCCCTGGATCATTCATTGTCCTCATTATCACTCCTCTCTTCATCCCTTAATCCATGCGGTGGCATCCTACACGTTCTCACTCCCTGCGCTCACCAGTCACAGTCACTGCATGTACATTTATGGAGGAGTTGGTTGAGGATAGACGCTACAGTGCTTTGTTCATGATGGTGCCTTCCTTGAGTTCTCAGTTTCCATTAAAAGCAAAAAAAAAAAGCCGGAAAAAATAGGTCATTTTTTTAAAGATCAAATTTTGTTACTTCATTTTGAGAAAGATTACATTCCTCATTCTTTTTCACATTGTTTTCTTACAGCTGGTGTTATGCTGCTATCGTTTGGGAAAACAAGAGTTGAGTTTATGGTGTAAAACGCGGATGTAAATTTTAACGTGTCGGTTTATCAGGGGCTGAATCTGTGGAAGTCATAATATAGTCTAGCTGTTGATCAGTCAGCTGTTGTCATTACTACTACCCTGTGGGATGTACTAATGTCTCATGTTACTGTGCCCATTGCATTGCTAGAACTCAAAATGTGTAAATTTGCTTGCGCATTTGTTTTAAATTGAAAATCAGTGTTTTGCTCTGAAGCTGTTCAGTGTCTTGCAATGGCTTGCTTGCAATGGAAGAATAACAAGTTATTATGTCAGCATCAAAGGGAATTAAAAATGTGAGTCTTGGTTTAGCACCCTAGCGTTCAATTTAGGATTTTTCACTGTACAAAAAAAGCTTTGGTTTGTCTACTGCTGTATTAATATATAACAACAGTAGGTGGCAGTCTTTGCCCATCAGAAGGGCATTACCATATGCACAATGAAATCTTAATGAAAGCACGGTGTTTTGATATTTATTTGGAACCAGTATTGGGGCATATGCATTGTATTCCTTTCTAGTATTTTATGTTCGCACTTTGTCTTTGAAACTCCTAATACTGATTTACTTATCAAGATGCATATTTAAGTTTTTGTTTATGTACAGTGTATTGTTTTAACAAATAAGGCCAAACTAATACATAGATGTATTTATTTCTCAATTGTGTTTTTATGTATGTACAGTTAGTATGTTTTTGAAATGCTAGTGGCTCTTGTATTTAGCCTTTCTAATTCTTGTTTTAAAAAGTGATTAAGTTAATTCAAGCTCAATGAAGTGTGATTGCTGGTACGTTAACTAAATAAAAGCGTCTTTTACACTTCAGACAAGTTGTATACTGTTTGTTTTTGAATAAATGAGACACAGGAGTTTAGTTTGAACATTTAAAAAAAAAAGGCAATACAACATATTACTACACTAAATAAATGAGGCTTTATTCCTCTGACCTCAATCAAAATATATGTAGTATAAAAGAGCATATGGGCCTGTACAATGGTTAAATTCATTCTTTTGTCAAAGACCATTTGTCTGAAAAAGCCTTTTTAAAATTCCTTTACCTGACCTAGGTCATTGCTACTGTAAATCAAACCAAAACCTGACATACAAACAAGTAAAATACATGGAAAGAGTGCTGTACCTTTGTGTCCAGACTGATTCATAGACACCATTGTGAGTAAAGCCACATTAAGTAATAAAGAGTGGTAGGACGGCAGCTTACAGATCCATAAAACAATCATCAAAAGTACAATAAATACAAACATAATTGTGTATCTAAAGATACACTTTTGGTGATATGAAATTCAAAAGGAATACAGAATCATTAAAAACAACAAGGATAAAAAAAAAAACATACTGTTGTCCCTGATACTACTGTTTGTTTGTATTGTGCAAGTTCTGCGAATCCAGTTGTAGTTTAATGATTCAATCTGCTGAACCACACTCCAAGTGAGCTTTTTCCCCTACTGTACTACATAATGCTGGCAGTGCTTTGTATTGTCCATAAGGACAAATATATAGACACACAAGGTTTTCTCAAACTTGACAGTTGTCAATAACTGATGGTGTGACCATCCACTGGTACAGAGTCAATATCGTCACCATCTTCATGAGAACATGTCCCTCTAGGTGTTTCATCCACGGGGGCCGGTCTCCTTGGTGTTTCACCCACAGT
Source organism: Centroberyx affinis (assembly GCF_046629955.1). Classification (NCBI taxonomy): domain Eukaryota; kingdom Metazoa; phylum Chordata; class Actinopteri; order Beryciformes; family Berycidae; genus Centroberyx; species Centroberyx affinis. The sequence goes on along the minus strand of NW_027278814.1, from coordinate 930,078 downwards.
CGATGCCGTGTTTCACCCACAGTCGATGCCCTGTTCCCTGGCGCGGGTCAGTTGGAGCTGGAGCTGGGCCTGGCTGTACAGCTTGCTGCGGAGGGCAGGGTGACACGCTGCTCGTCCATTCGCTTGGCCTGCGAGCGCATGATGAGGCTAAAGAAGTCCTCATCAGGTACGGTGGGCCCACGGGCCGGGGGAGGAGGGGGGGCGCAGCGCTGGTCATCCAAACGGGACCCCTGGTACAGAAAGAGGAAGGACGATATGAGAGAGAGAGTCAGATATGGTGCTGCATTTGGGAGTATACCAGTTGCTATGGGAGTGGCTAGTGGTGAGCCCGGTTATGGCTATCAAGTGCAGGGAAGTCATAATAACAACAACAATGGCAGAAACTAGTAAGAAACAAGAGAACAGTGAAGCTAAACATGTGGCAGACAAGACCCATTCAAATAAATATCTGAACACTAGCATTATTGTAATACAGATTGGCTGTGTTCACGTCTGTTTCAGTGGAGGCTTTTCAGATGCTGGTTACCTCAGCCTCAGGCTAGATGCCGTTTCAAAGTAAACAGCTCATCAAGATGAGTGACAAGTGTTGGGGCGGGAACTTGACCAAATGAGGGCGGGACTAAATACATTTCCTGCCTCAAGGTGAAAAGTTGCTTTGTAGTTTTTAGTCATTTGTTAGAGAACAAACACCCTTATGCTGTGTTTCCTTGACATTCACTTAACTGCGGTGGCTCCCATGGCTAGAAAAATATAAATACAACGAAACTTCATCATCAACATCATCTGACCTCATTGCTCAGCCTGTCCAGATAAATCCTAAATATCCATATAAGAGCCAAAGAGCTACTGGAACTGATCCTAGATTGGGCCCTGGAGCAAACCTGGGTCTCAGAAACAATATTACCCCCACCCACCCACTCATCTAGAAAAAAACACAGAAAAAACTGCCCTAATGCATACACTGAGCCATTTTTTCCTCAAGCACTAAACATACAGTCAAAATACAGGTATGGCCCACCTGGCATTTGACGAGCATGTCGAAGAAGTCGTCGTCCGGCTCGGCGTTGTCTGCGTTGGCCATCAGGTGGCTGAGCACCGCCTGGCTGCTGTGCTGATTGAGCCTGAGGCCGGGCAAGCTCCCCCCTACTGCTGCCGACTCCTCTAACCGCCGGCCTTGGGTACCCGAGACATTCGCAGACTCTGACACAGCTGGCGGGGATCAGAGAAGGGGCAGAAGGGGACAAGAAGAGGAAGAATTTTATACAAGTCTGAAAATGAAGTTTTGTAGGGCTGCAACTAACGATTATTTTCATTGTCGATTAATCTGTCGATTATTTTCTCGATTAATTGATTAGTTGTTTGGTCTATAAAATGTCAGAAAATGGTGAAAAATGTCAATCAGTGTTTCCCAAAGCCCAAGATGACATCCTCAAATGTCTTGTTTTGTCCACAACCCAAAGATATTCAGTTTACTGTCATAGAGGAGGAAAGAAACCAGAAAATATTCACATTTAAGAAGCTGGAATCAGAGAATTTTGACTTATTTTTCTTAAAAAATTACTCAAACCGATTAATCGATTATCAAAATAGTTGGCAATTAATTTAATAGTTGACAACTAATCGATTAATCGTTGCAGCTCTAAAGTTTTGTTGTGGGATTGGTTAAATTTAGTGTGTGTGTACTCACATTTCCTGATGGCTGTGGGAGGCGTCTCTAGGCCGCTGTTAAGTGACAGCCTGCTGCCCTTATCTTGTATTGAACAGCGCTGGTCATCCATACGGTTGCTCTGGAAACGGCTGAGCAGGTCAAAGAAGCCCTCGTCTCCGAGCATGTCAGGACTGACTCGCTAATGAAGAGGAAAAAGAGCAAAATGAAAAACCGCACGGCAGTACGAGATAATGGACAATAGGAGATAAACATCACAAACATCACATTAAATACGTAAAACCGGCTCTGTTCAATGATCAGCTGTTAGAGACTGAATGGGGTCTAGGCAACTCTGTGGTATGGGTCCAAGACTCCCTGTGCTGCAATACCTTCTGCGGTCCCTGTGCAGCGGTCTGGCTGGTATCCAGGGTGTTGCTGGTGTCCTGGAGGACCTTACTGGAGCCACCAGCCTTGTGCTTCTTCCCGCGCAGACGGCTGACAAAGAACAGCTTGGAGGAGGTCTTAGCCAGGCTGGGCTTGGACTGTTTGGTCAGGATGTCGCTGTTCCACTTCTGACCCTTTGACACACAGGATTGGCCCGCATTAACATGACGCAGAATGGAAACGAGGAGGGAAAGGAGTTGATAGGAAGAAATACAAAATAGGGATAAGATAAATGTTCTAATTATCTATGGTCGTAAAACATCTGGAAAAATCTGGTTTGGCAGCAAGGCGTGACACACAATGTGCAGTGAGGGAGCATAATGTGTGTGAGTGGAATGTGAAGTTCATGTGCAGCGCTTACATTCATCTTGTCTGGAGTGAGTTTCATCAGCTCCAGGTTCTCCATGCTGTGTCTCCTGCTCATCCTGGGCCTTGCTCCTGAAATACATAACGACTGTTAATACCTGGAATACGTACCACACTGTCAAAACACCACTAATAACTGTTAATTCAGAGTTCAGGATGTGTGATTATACAGTTTTTGTACCATGCAGGTTGTAGTCTATCTCCTTGTTCTCTGATAGAGTGGAGTTATTTGTGCTGTAGCTCAGACCCAGGACCATCTGGAGATCAGACACGTTCATTCGAGCAGTCAGCTCCCCGCTCCGGTCTCCAGTCTGGAAAAAACACACCACACAGATGGAGAAGTTAACATTAGCACTGAAGGATTTCTTTACCTGTTTTGTGGAACTTATTGCAAGGTACAACTCTACCATTGATGCCTTAAATCCCAAGCAACAAAAACTAACATGCATGCACCTAACACCCTCTGGAGAATTCTATTTATTGTATGCATCAACCAGGAAATAAAAAAAATGTGCACTTACTAGAATATTGTTCACTACATCACTACTTATTTGTTCAATATGAAGTCAGAGGCTATGATAAATAAGGTTTTACTGTAGGCTGAGGTGGAGAAGCAAAACTTTCGTTTCTGTTTTGTATGTACCTCTCTGGAGATCTCCAGGTGTTTCTCAGCAAAGTGCATGGCCTGGTCATGGTTCCCCAGTGCTGTGTGAGCATTTCCCAGACTCCAACAGGCACGGCCCTCCCCAATCCTGCAGCAAATACACATCCAATGTATCCAAAATATATATATATATATATATATATATTATATATATATATATATATCCAATATATATATATATATACATACATACATACAACAAAATATAACAACATATATTGTTGTTTGAGATAGAAGTCAATAATACCAGGCATAACCTCCATATACGTATAAGTGCATGAACTGCCAATATTTAAGGCGCTAAATCGACAATTCTCTTTTTTCTGAGGTTAATGTCATAGGATGTTTCGTAGTGTCTTACTTTAGTTAGACTCTACATAATCAGATTAATCTGATAGCTGCTCACCCCCGCTCCCTCAGGTGATATTGATCAGATGACTCTTACCATCACTAATCACACTCAAACACATCAATGAGGCGGTCTTTATAATCTGACAGCTCACTCTACTGATTATTCGCGCCACTGCTGCTGTTGACAAAGGCTGCTACAAAAAATCCCTCTGCCACCCTAACCTCTTGCTACTATTATCTGTACCAGGACACTTGTGCAAGCTCTGAATTATGTCTGGTTTTATGTTGGTTTCCATATTATTGGATGACATATCTAATATGCCTTGGGGTTTTACTGCGCTCCTTGCAGAATCTCTCGCATGCTGCTTCAATTTGGGGAAAATCCTCAAGAGTAGAGCCTTTTTTGGGAAATACAACGGTACAACCATTTCTTGCAGTAAATGGTCCAAACTCCTTTGACGTACTGTAAGTGTTTAGTAAAGTAATAATGCCGTGTGTGTGTGTACCTGTCATTAAGGTCCTGGGCTATGATGAGGTGTTTGAGGTGGTAGTCTATGGCTCTCTCGTAGTCCTGGAGAAGTGTGTAGGTGTTGCCCAGACTGTAGCAGGCCTGGGCCTCCACAGCTCGATCCTTCAACTGCCTCGCCAGCTGCAGCGTCCTCCTGACAAACAATCAGACAAACTGATTCAACAAACTGTCATGATGCCTCAATATTTGACTCTGGCTTTCCATGGTATAGGCCTACTTTCTCAGAAGACAAGTTGGTAATATAGCAGCTGGTCCAATATAGTCAAGGAAAGGTTTTTTTTTGTTTTTGTTTTTTTTGCTTTTACAGTCATCAGAAATTTGTTTTAAAGAGGCCTAGTGAGAAAAAAAACAAGCTGTGCATTTATTCAAGACAATGGAGAATTTCTATTAATTCCACACACACTGCATTGTCTCTGTCTGTTGGCCCTCTTGACACTGTAATTTGGTTTTTGATTTTGAATTAAAGAACTGATGTGGTTGCCATGTCTGACCAAACTAAACCCTGTGAAACTGGCGGTGTTAGACACTCCAGACAGAGACTTAAGACTCCTCTGTTGTTGTCTCAGCTGGCCTGTGTGCTGGAGCTGGCAAACTTCATTAACAGAATGAATGCCTGGGCTGGGGCCTGATGGGTTTGGCTTACTTGTAATGCTCAGCTGCCACTTCAAATTCCCCCAGAAATATATAGGCGTTCCCTAGGTTGCAGTAAGCCCGTCTCTCGGCCGAGCGGTCGCCAAACTCCTTGGCTATGAGCAGGCGCTGAGTAAAGAAATGAAAACACACACATGCATTTCATCATTTCACATTAACTTTAGTCACTGTAACAGTAGATTGTCATTGAATCAAATGCTTATCAAGCTTTTCTATGGACTGAAATACGTCTTTTGATAAGGAAAAGGTTTTCAGGGTTATACTGCACCTGTTCATGCGAAGCCACAGCATTGCGAAAGTTTCCCAACAAGTAGTGAGTGTTGCCAAGGTTGCCGTAGGTTCGGCCCTGGGCAGCCCGGTCTCCAAGCTCCTTCACTATGGCCAAGTTCGCCCTGCAAAATCCAGATGAAACCGAATGGTCAGACAGCGACTAATTTCTATGATATAGATATCCGATTAGAATAGTTAGCGGTGAGGCATGTTTTTATTAGCATATACAGTATAAGGCACGCTTACTACTGTTGAAACACCCACACACACTAACCAGCACTGCACACAGTGACTTACTCGTAGTACTCAGCCGCCTTCCTCAGTGCCGTCATGACCTCCTCTGGAAAATCCCCAGGCTCGGCTCCGCTCCAGCAGATACTTTTGCCCTTGGCGTGGTACACGTTCCCGAAGTTATACAGTGCTCTCGCCTGACCCACCTAACACATATACATGAAAAAAATGCACTGATGTCCTGAAACTCCACCCAATCTTTGTGCCATTGTCTGCATCATTCACTAATGTGCTTGTGTATGCTGCTGCCTCACCTTGTCACCGATGTCCCTCGCTATATCCAAGTGCCTCTGACAGCAAACCACAGCCTCATCAAACCGCCCCAGCACCTTCAACGTGTTGCCAAGGTTTCCGCTGGCTTTGGCCTCTCCAAGCAGGTCGCCAATTGTCCTATGTAAGACATAGTAAGTGAGTAGGATAAAGAAAGTACAAACCTGTTCGCAGAGTTAGGGCAAGATGTGTGAAGGTCTAACCTGGTCAAAGTGAGGTCATGGTGGTGGAACTCCAGGGCCTTGGCGTAGTCGTGCAGGTGGAAGTAAGCATTGCCCAGCTGGCTGTAGATGGCACTCAGCACCTGCAGGTCCTCTGTGCCCACCTGGATGGCAGCCTCAAAGAAGGACACGCCGGCTCTGTAGTCGCCCACCTTACAGAGCCGCTCACCTTCCAAGGCCAGCTCCAGGCAGGACGCCTCCATCCTACAGCAGACAGAAACGCACCGCTTACACAACAAAAATTCCACTCAAGTGTCAAGCACAAACAAGGCTTTGGTCTGATGTTTGCGCTGGCTAAGCTTCAGGGAAAAAAAAAAAATCAGCTTACTCACTCGATGAGTATTTCCAAAGTAACTACAATCCAAATGCAAAACCAAGAACCAGAGCTGAAGAAGTTGAAGAAAAACAGAAAGTCTTTGGCTGTAACCTATGGCCAACTGACTGGACTCCTCTCACAACCAAGGAACAAAATCTCTTTCTAAGGAAAGCTTTCAACAGGGAATGTTGTTTAGCTACTTCCTTCCACCTTCAGAGAACAATGGCCCAAGTTAGCTGGGTTTGTTTATCATGGTAGGTCTCACATCCTTTCGGCATGGCCAAGACAGTAAAGTGAGCTCCTTGTACACTCAAGTGAAGCTTAGACTGGGTAGAAATGTTATACAGGGCTAATGTTCACCATTCCCATCTTTATTACAAACATATTAGGCTAGATTAAGTACCAGAAATTGTTTGAATATTTTGTATAGTTCCTTATGACCACAGAGTAGCTAAGCCTCATGGTGTTGGAAATGAGATTAGGCTGCAGTGTGCCTAGGTCAGAGGAGTATCCACAATGGCAGATGGATTTTCTGCAGATGGATTAATAGCAGATTAAGCGGTGAATTTGTGCACAGCAAAAATTGTTACAGTCGTGCCAACTTTTGGTTTTGAGTAAACCAACCCACTATTTTGTTGGGAATGAGATTAGCTTCACACAAAGTCTATTCAATTTGTTTACTTCAAGCTTTCCTCCTGTGCCCACCCAGTGTTTTGTCTGGAAGCTCTCAAAGAAAACTGACCCACAGAGACCCACAAAGGCATAGGCTAATCTGGGCTACTTCACACAAAGTAATAGGCTACACAGTGTATGGTGTACTACTGAAATTACATAGAAATAACATTAACAGTTCCAACAATGTAGCTTGTTTCTTCTTTAAGTTAGCCTATAATTTTGTGAACAACGGCAAACATGGTGTTGTCAATAATTGGTAAAGCTCATTGGAGCACTCGTCTTAGGCCTTAAATTAGAAAAGCCCACCTTTTGTTTACTACAAAGTAACAACACACAACACCACTCTAGCTTTGGTAAATACTAGCCTACCTGCTGGCTTTTCGTGTCTTACAACAACAACAACAACAGCAGCACATGGAACATCTGAGAGGCATCTACAGACTCCACTGGGGAAAACTTCCAGGCTGCAGCTTCTTCTCTGTCTCTGAAGCATTGAGAGATGGACTCAGACCCAACTTACTAGCCTATACTGAAAGAAGATGATGATGAAGATCTTGTTGGGTTTTCAATCAAATCTAAATAAAGGTCAAACAATAATGTTCCTTTCCTGTAACACAACCACTGATCATTTTACATCAAAGACATTTTGCACCACATATAGTAAAAGCTTTCAAGGTGAAGCCTGTGATATTGTCATGGTATTAACCCCAACCGCAGGGCAGCAAGGAACCTCCTGAATCAGCATTTTCTCAGATAATCTGCTTGTCTTTCTCTTAAGCTCTTTCTTCTGACCTGGTCACCTGAGATTACAGGAGTAGAGTGCACACCCACAGATTACAGAGCTGGTCGATGTTAAGGTGCTTTATTAGACATGTCAGACACAAGTGGTCACTGTAATTTAGTCTAATGGACTCACTTCATTGAGAATAATTGCCCTGCTAGTAGTTCCACCAAGCGGATGTATGTTCTATCCCAAGAAGTTGGATAAACTTGTGTGTCAAAAAAACAAAACAAAGTAAGCAGTGATGAATTTTTCAGGGGCTTTTTAAATATTGATGCTAGCTGGAGCAGGTCTTTCTGTGTTTGGCAGGTCACACCTGCTGCCAGTGCTCTTTACCTGGGCAAAGGGACAGCTGGGTGATGCCTATTTAAGTCACTCACCTGCCTTTAGTCAACAAACTCACAGGAAGCACTGTGAAAAGCAACCCCCACTCACTTTGAACTCTTGAATTTACCTTTAAGCTTCAAGTAGTTTCAACTCCATATTACTCATAATGCCAGTATTTCCTCAACTAGGCTACACCAAATGGAAAAGTACCTCATCTTATGTAACAAGCATTAACAAGTATAAAAATAGAAGAGCTTTTTCTCTTTTAACCATCATGTAATCATTTCATTAACAGTCCCATCTAAAACTAATATGGAAAAACAAAAAGGAAAAAGTGGAAAACAGAGCCATGCCATCTTCTCCACAACCATACTTTAGTTGAGAGATGAGAGATGCCTACCTGTAGCGGACATGAAAGGACTGCTCCTCTTTCCGAATGCTACCCATTGAACCACTGGTATCCATTGAAGAGCATAATATGAGGGAAACTCCCAATCTACATCCAGAAAAAATGGTTGCGTTTAAAAACAACAGTTAACAAGATAAAAAAAAAAGTTCTTTGGCTGAAGCGAGGTGGGCAAGAGGAGCACCCAACTAAAAGTCACCCTTTTTGGTCAAGTGTGAGATTGTCCCTCTGCTGAATGTAGACAGGGGGAAGAAAACCCCATGAGTGTAAGACAGAGCTGCAGAGTCTTGAGCGTCAGTCCGTAGGGCTGCGTTCGTTTACTGTATGTTTTGCGTCACTGCCCCGCGATCTCTCCTCAGCGGCCCTCTGTGAAGAGAACACAAGATGCTGAATGTGAAGCCTCATTCTGGCCACACGATGCCATGGCAACACCAACCAAACAGCAGCGCGCACAAGCAGGGCAGGCAGGAAGTGAGAGAGTGGGGTGAGAATGGATGGGGTCAATCACACACAAGCTGTCACTCTAAGGCAGTGACTCAATTCATCCAGACTTGGAGGTGTGTGAGCTCTATTTACAAGGTGAGCGAGCTACAAATGCCTTGAGATGTAGCCTAAGCAAGCAGAGATGCAGGGAAGAGATCACTTCCAGAGTGTGCGAATGCAAATCATAGGTAGGCAATGAAAACAACCGACAACCGACAACTTGCTGCATGATTCATGAAGAAGAAGGTCACTAAATTAAAACAAAGAGGTGAAATAGTCCAGACACCACTTGCAAAAACACAGGAATTAAAGGAACTCACAGTGTGCATGTAATTTCCACCAGAGGCAAGGACAATGATAAGCAAGCTACATGGATAAGATAGAATAGACCAAGGAAAGACCAGAGCCAACCATTGCCTCATTCCCACATGAGGTCATTCTAACCACACCCACTTGTCCCCCAAGTTTATTCCCCCAGCCCCTCCCTCCCCTCCGCACACACAAAGTGGGAAATGGAGCAGACCAGAAATTTGCAAGCTGGCCTGATTCTTTCAGCAAAATAACGTAGAGGTGATAAATAAGCAGAGGCTACTATTCTCATTTGTATGTTCATAAAAACTTTAAGAAGGAATCCTTAATTTTTCTAATAGATTTTTAGGGCATCTTAGTTCAGGCATACTGTAACTTTGCAGTCGACTGGATTACATTTTAGATATGATCATAGATTAGGCATTGTGAATTATCCAGTGATCTGCATACTCATTGTCCCCCCATTTTGCTTAGCACTTTCCAATCATCAACAAAATATCAGCCGGCTATATGAGCTACTGTTTGGCTGCAAAAGTCTTGTCACTGTCCACATCACAGAGAGCATGACCAGCTAAGCTTATCACCACAAACATGAGCCTGTAATTATCAAGCTTCTAAAAATAGTTACCAGTCAAAATGGTGTCAGATCAGTATGCCAACTCTACAAAACTTTATGAATGCTTGCCCAGTTCTACCTACCTTACAACTAAGCAGGGCCTGTATTCACAAAGCACCTCAGACTAAGACCACCTCAGATTAAGACCACTGATCTACATGTATTATCAAAAGGTAAAACAAGATCGGCATTCAACTCATACTGTAAGAAGAGTTGCACTAAAGCTTAAAACACAAATGACAAGCAAAACAGCAAACAACAACAACAAAGCTACACTAGAACACCATTCTTGTTGTTACACAACATGCAACAACTCAATCAGGCCTCGTTGAAATCAGCCTTTCCCATTCATCTGAGAATAAGGCTGGCAAATTTGATCAGGCATAGACATCAAACAAGATTTAGGGGACCTTTTATACTTCCAAGCTTTCTTGATGATATACCAATAGGTGTATGTATGTATGTATGTATGTATGTATGTATGTATGTATATGTGTGTGTGTGTGTGTATGTATATGTGTGTATGTGTGTGTGTGTGTGTGTGTGTGTGTGTGTGTGTGTGTGTGTGTGTGTGTGTGTGTTTACATGCATATACATTTGTCTGGGGTGTGCCTGCATGTATCTATGTGTGTCACTTTTGCATTGCCTAGACCTACAGTATAAGTCAAGAGCTAAACCAGCTGTAGCTAAAGTGTTGATCACACCCGGATGACTTTAGAATCGGACACACTTTGCTGAGATGGTACATTTCCACTGAGTCTTGTATTCCGCAATAATCCATGTACTGTACCAAAATAGACAAAGCTCTGATATTTTAAGTCCTTGTGTTTTAATCAATCTGCCTGAAAAAATGTCATGAGGACTAAACCGTCTTTTTGCTCAGCCTGTTATTCCTGCTACTGCAGTAGGTGAATGTGAACAGGCATAATCCAAAGTAAAGCCCGGGGCTTTGGGAGTCTGTGCAGTACATATCCCTGCATATGTTTATAATCAGCAATCAACGACTGCCAGTGTTGGTGCAGCCTTTTCCAGTATTGTATGCCAAATGGGTGTGTTTCTGAGAGACCTGGTCACAAAGCTACAGTGTGCATGAGTAAGTGTGTAAAAGGGACAAGTGATCCATGACTAAGGGCAGTCAAAGGAAACAAGAGGTTGTCTTTTAATGACAGCTTCACAGGAGGTGATCACTGACTCTTTCAGTCACAAACAGGACATGATGCCATCCTAAACACACAGTAGATGTGATCTATTTTCTTTGTGCCTATAGCCCATTGATGCACTCAAATGACCACAATCTCTGAGAACCAAATCAAAACATGGAAACAGCACTCAGCATTACAGCATTGCACCAGCAAACCCCGCACCAAAACAAAAGGAAGACATAAAACAAATAACTAGTAGGATACTTACCGGTAATTCTTCAATATAGGGACAGGGAATCTGAGAAGCCTGTAGGGAAAGTATCATGATCATGAATACATCAAAGTACATCTGAATAAGAATTGGTGTTGCAACATTTGGTTACTCTGTTTAACATGCAAGAGTGAGAAATTACTTTTCAGCCACACACTGATTTGAATCCCATTGTGCCCTTACATATCAGTACTAACGTCAGTAATAATCGTAACAAATAGTAACTTTATTGATTATCCGAACTCAAGGTGATTAATCATAATGGTTAGACTGTCACAGCCAGCATACATCGCTGTCTCGGTCTCTATATCAGTTCATACAGATTTTACTCTTCGTTTAGGTTGCTTGACGGAGGTTGGAGATTGTTAACACAAGATTTTACTGATGTGTAGTTTTCTCAGTCAGTGGTCTGCTACACCAAACTGTCGTTAGTTCAAAGCATGGGTGATAACGCACAGTGTATCACATTAGCTATTTAAGTTAGCTTGTTAGCTGCTAAACTTACGTTAGACGATCCAGTTCGAACAATGGTGGATTCTCTTCTTCTTTTCTTTGCTTTCTGGCAGAATACTAACCTTGTTATATTTCCAAAAACGGACAGCTGATGGTTAAGTCTAGATATAAACTGTATTATAACCAGCCTAACACTACATTATCCCTACACTTTTCCACAGTATTGTGAAACTTCTTAAACTTCGATGAGTAAGAAGAAACCCTGCGGCTGTACTCACTGTTTTTAGCCAAGCAGCCAATCAGAGGACTACATTCAAAGATAACCACGCCCAAATAACTGTCATTGGACCAATTAGATTTGAATAGAATGGAGAGAGGGTGACGTATTGCTAACGTTGAGCTGTCAGTGCCAACTAGTTAAGAGTTAGCAAACAGCGGCTAACTTTACCTCGTTTGAAATTTCGAAATCTTTTTTTGCATGCAAACTGAGTTGCAGTAAGTAACTTTATTTCCAGGCAGCCGATGTAGCGCTTGGGATTTGCATACCGTGTATTCACTGACAGACAGTTGATGGAGGTAAGGGTTCAAAGTGAACCTGCGCCGGTGCATGATGTTGCAGAAATCAGATCATCTAACTGGTCTGAGTCAAAAGCATCACACCCGAAAAGCCTTACTAAAAGCAGCAGGGTATGAAGTTTATTCGCCCGGAGTCTTTGCTGCTACTTGCTAGCTAGCTAACTTCCTCAGCAGTCTTGGAGGAGGCTTCGCCGGGGTTACCAGGCAACCAGGCTCCGCCTGCACGCTGCCAGTCCGACACCAGACGTTCAGCGCTGCGATGTACATTATTGATGAGGCCGCAGAAACTAAGCCTGCCCGTGAAACCATGTACTGTAGCGTAACAGCAAGAAACAATGTAATTGCAAGATTATGTCAGGAGCAAGAGCTATAGGCTGTGGATCTAAATTACTCCTCTGAAGATGTCAAGTGCAAACCTGATGTGGGATCACTGAGGGACCAATTCATTTACACAGAGTAAGTTACCAACACCACCTTATGTCATTGGACATTCAGCTGTTTTAAAAACTTTCTTTATGTTATGTATGCAAATTGTGGCAGAATTGTGAAGTGAACAGGTTTACAGAATTGAGCTATGAGAGTACAGGAATTGTTTTGAAATTGCATTGGTCATGGTCTGCATAGCAATCTCACTTTCTAGTAATGCTGAAGAACTTGTTAATCAGCTTTCACAATGCACTCACATGTGCTCGCACATAGGCACACACACACACACACACAAACTTTGTCATCCATATACAGCACACATTCATACAAACACCTACCACACTCACACCACCCAAACCTTCGCCCACACAATGCATAGATTGTTGAATAATTGACGGCTTCAGCACATTTTGATCCAGTGTTGTCTGCTCGCCAGCCTGCGTTGCTAAGGAATGAACAGGTGCTCCATGCTCCTGCACAGGCCAAGACAGGCTTGACGAGCCTCCACACGCATTGTCTGTCAGAGAGAAAGTGTCCATGGAGGGAGATCCAGAGGAATCGGACGATGATGTTGCGGGACGGGACAGGTCTGCGGTGCTGTGGGAAAAGTGCATCCAGCAGAGCATCTTTGTGGACCTGAGTGAGGATGAAAGTCTCCACCTCAGTGATCTGGAGAGTTCTTTTGCTGTGCATCTCTCCCAGGCAGAGTCCACTGCCTCAGAGGCTAGTATCCATCTCAGTGGTAAGTCCTAAAGTCATCACCATTCCTATTTGTCTGTTGAACATTTAGTTGTTTTGTTTTTTGACTGACTTGCTGTATCTATGCTGAAATATACCTCATGTGGCCTGAATAATTCTATGCAATGTTATAACACAGATGTAACACAGTTTACGGTTGACATTTAAGCAATGTACAGTGTTTTCATCAGTTATTAGTGGTGATGGCAGGCTGGGGTGGGAAAGGACACAGAATCAAACAATAGAATGTTTAAAGGCAGCTATGTGACACTTCAGTTAGGCAGTTATATTGCTTCAATGTTTTGTCATTTGCAGGGAGCGCGGAGCTGTCAGCCTTGGATGACACATCCTCAGACTGCAGTAGTGTCAGCAGTCAGAGTGAGAGGGTGGTGGAGGGCAAGACCAAGAGCAGCATAGTGCGAGTGTCTCCCCAGAGACCAAACACCGTGCACAAGGAGCCACCCCTAACCCAGGGGTACGAGGACCCAGGGCAAAACACCAGTGACGAAGACCAAGAAGACCTGCCCTATGATGGTGACCTAGGCAGCCGCTACTTTAACCACACAGCCGGCTCTGAAGGGAACATGAGCTCTGATGGAGGGGAAACTCTTCATGGAAGCCCCGAAGGCCCTGAATCAACAACAGTAGACAGAGATAATAATATCATAGAAGATTTGGCTTCTGTAGAGAGTAATGCTATGAAACCAGCATCTAGGTCTCTAGAGGAAGTCAACACTAAACAAGACTGCTTTATTCATGCCTCCAATCCAAGTGAGGGAGCCCCTCTATGCAAAAGTCCTGTTGATGAAGCCAGACAGCCAGACATTAACCAGTTGTTGCTGCGACACTTCTCCCAGGAAGAGCTGCTGTGCTCAGGTAGGCTGATCGAAGCAGAGACCCTGCCGGAGATGTCGCTCCTGGAGAGCATGGATGACACTCTAGTGAGCTGGGCTCCAAGACTCAGCTGCACAGAAATGCCTAGGAATGATAGTAGCGGCACTGGGAGCCACGCTGGTGACAGTGAGAATAATCAGAGTCAGGAATATGGGAGCAGGACCGATGAAAAGAGTAACACTGCTTCAGAAATATCAGCAAGTCTGGAAGAGGAAGCTGAAACAAAATCTAATAATGTCACCTCCACTGCTACTGACTGCATCACATCAAAGAGTACAGACTCTAAACAGGACAGTGGGGAAAGCACTGCTCTAGATTTACTGGAGCAGGAAAAGGCCAAAGAAGATGCTCAGGCTCAGAGAGTCTCACTGGTGCGTACCAGGTCCTTCAGTGAGATGAAGTATGGCCAGGGCCAAGTCCATTACCCTCTCCCTGACTTCTCCAAGGTTGCCCCCAAGGTAAAAATCCCTAAATCTCCTAGTGGTCCAGCCAGGCCCATTGCTCAGTCCCCCAGCACCATGCACAGAGCCCAGTCTTCTCCAGGCATTCTAGAGGTGATCAGCAGAGTACTGGAGGATTCAGTCCAGCCATCAGAGAAGCCCTATGTCTTCAAAGACCAGGACAAGCAGACTGCCCCAGCCCTGGTGCATCACCTACAGGTGGCAAACTTTGAAGATTTGCTCTTTACGCTGTGATTATAGCATCAGTACCTATGACCTATTTGCTTCCATTTCCTAGTACAGCAACAAAGTAATGAGGACATTCTTGTCTTAGGCATAGGCCTACTGTATTTTAATGTTTGTCTCATTCCTCATCCTTCTCCTAGGCTGAATATGATAAATTGCTAACCAAATATGCTGAAGCAGAGAATCTTATTGATCAAATGAGACTAGGAACCAAAGTAAGTAAGACGTTGTTTCTCGATTTTCTGACCTAAACCAAGTAGGAACTCAAAAATTTGAAATGAGTTCCTACGTGGCTGGCCAAATTACAAAGTTATTTATTTATTTGTTTATTTATTTATTTATTTATTTATTCAATGTTATGAATCTCGTTTAACAGGCTGAGGCCCCGTCAGAACTGCTACTTGATTTAGACTGTGATGATCATCAGGATAACTTAGTTGAGGAGAGCCATTTTGGATCATTTGCTCCTCCCCCTCCTCCATCAGGTAAGTCTCTGTGTCTGACATCTGATATTATGACAGGGTGACACTTTACTTTGCTAACAACAAATTACCCATTCAAGTGCAACCGGTTTCCATAGAGACAAATGAGGTCAGATGACACAAGTCTAGTTACACAAACATCTTTGCTTTTGGAGCACTTCACATAAGTGGCTTTGGAAGAAGATGACACACTAAACCATCTGACATCATTTTATGTGCGTTTTATAACATCTTTCAAAAACACATCTCATAAAAATTGTTTTCCTGTAATTATACAAAGTCACTTTTCATTATGCTATACTTTTTCACACTGGAAAGTCATCAGTTATGGCATTATGTGCAATTTTTAATCATTCACAAGACAGATTAGCAGCATCCACTTATATATTGTCATGTCTCCATTTTTTATATGTTTTCAGTCTAGTCTAATCTAGTCTTGTTTATTTATATAGCCCTTTATCACAGTCACGTCTCAAAGGCCTTTACATACCATCATATACCATACATATACATATACTGTATACACATCATCCTATACTAGGTCATATACATACTTCATATACATTGTTTACTACACCATATACATACTACACATCATATACTATGTCATATACTACAATATGTACTACATCATATACAATACCACACAAACACACTGACCTCTATGGGCAATTTAGAGTCTTCAATTCCCCTGACCTGCATGTCTTTGGACTTCAGGGAGGTTCTTAGAGGAACCAGCCCCCCAGAGCAGCACTAAGGAGCTGAACACAGCTTCCTCCAGCCAGCTTGATGAGCAGGATCCCAGCGATGGGGAAAAGATGACCGCTGAGCTAACAGACATCATCAGTCAGTTCATGCAGAAGGTAACATTGAAGACGTGTCAAAATATTAGTAAGCTACCATTAAATTTACAGAAGTCTAAAACCATCTGTTAACATCTTCTGTTCAGGTGGATGAATTCAAACTGAGTATAAGCAGTATGTCAGTCAGCACTGCAGAACTGCAAATGGTAAGCACTGTTTATTTCCTATATGCAATGCACTGGACATGGAGATACAGAACATCTGGATTGTATAATATGCCTCCCCAGTACATTGTAGTATTTAGGAGAAATGTAATTAATCTGTTTTTACTTGTGGGCGTGTGTGTGTGTGTGTGTGTGTGTATATAAAATGTGTTCTGCATCAGATGTTGAGGAGCATGATGGAGGCTCAGGACCAGCTGGAGAGGAAATACATCAGTAAGAAAGAAGAGCACAGAGCTTTGGAGATGCAGAACTACATGGGCCTGTCCAGGAACACAGGGACCTTTGACCCCGACAGGTCAGAGCTCAGATTGCGTAGAGGCTGTCGTACGAGTGTGCATGTGTCATATACGCGCACGTACGTTTACACATCCATTCACATGTGTGTGTGCATAGGCTGGTGGAGGGAGACATATTCAGGATAGGTATGCACCTGGAGGACATAAAGGAGATGATAGACAGGAACGTGTGTGAGCAACTCTCCCCACCCCACTCATCCTCCACTCCCACACCCACGCCAGAGTCACTGAGTGTGAAGTCCACCCCCTCACCTCCACCATCCCAGCAGGAGGTAACTCACCCACCCATTCACTCACTGACACTCTCTCTCTCACTCGTTTCCCTCTCACTCTGTCTCTCCCTCTCCTTTAATCACTACAACATGTCTATTGCAGCCCCGCCCCACTCCTCAACTCCCTAAATGACTCACTCCACTGTCTGAACTACATTTTTCTGCAAAATTTATGGCTTTAACTTCAACATGACTGTGTATTTTGTGTATTTGCAAGCCTATTACCCCTTACCCCCATTACCCCTATTACCCCCTATTACTGCTCTGCGTCGAAGAGAGGAACCTTATTTTTACCATGCCCTCCTGGAGGAGACGCTAAGTGTATGTGTGAGTGTGTGTAAGATTATACTAACCGCAAATTATCTGACTGGGTCTCATGTTGCAGGGCCCAAGTGCAGGTCTTTCCACTGTGGGTTATGAGATGGGGAGAGGGAAAGAGGAAAAGGAGGAGAAGGGAGAGGAGGAAGAGGCCAGTGAGGTCCATGATGATGGAGGATTAGAGCAAAGCAGTGAGCTCATGACCATTGACTCTCTACTGAATAACATTGGACATAGCAGCTGCCATCCACGGTACTTAAATGAAAAAAAATCCTATGATCCTTCTTTTTTCACTGCACAGTACAGTTTTGCTGCATTAAGTAGTTTAAGGCTCTGAATTCATTTTCAGAGAATGGTCTCAGTTCAGTCTTGTCGTATATTCTTGTGAATAATGTAGGCCTTTAGGTTCAAATCAATTTTTTGGGATAATACAAATAGAACAACTGAGTGAAACACTGTTCTAACTGTGAATAATGTAGGTTTATAGGTACCAATGTTTATTCTATACAGAAATATTAATTGAACTATCTAACTGTGGATAATTTGGACCCACACTTGCCCTAACGTTTATACAGATGATGTGAATATACCACTATTGTAACTGTTTTACTGTCATTATCTGGCTGTTGATGTTTTGAGCGGTTTGTTTGTGTGTGTGTGTGCTTGTGCTCAAATAGCGGCACGTTCTCGGCCTTCCTATGGGGCGGATAGTGTTTCAGGCACAGTGGTGTTAGGTTCCACAGGGCAGAGGGAACAGAGTGTTTTAGTGTTCCTCTCTGTCCCTCTTCAGGAGCTCACAAGGCTCTGTGGAGGGACTGGACATCACGACCGCTGAGGATGAGGAGGGCGAGGAAGAAGACGGGAGCTCCATCACCTCAGAGGGGATCGGTCGTGATAACATCTTAGCATATCTGAGCGAAACAAACTCGTCTTCAAGACTCAGACAGTGGACGCCCGAAAGGTCGGTGTTGTGATATTGGAGGGTACATGGCATCGTATAGAATAGCTAACCATGACTCACTGTCTGTTCTGGTTTCTCTATACTGGATCACTATTAAATAATGCATGGCTCATACAAGTAATCCGTCTTGTAATCCTGCCACAGTGTAAGTGAGCTACTATGAATGTGTGCTGCAATGTAGAAATAGGAGGGATCTACCAAGAGGATTGAGCTTGATCAATGCTTCTCATGTTATGTTGTTAAAATACAACTTGCCATTCTTCAAACAAAACCCTAACCCTTCCCTAACTCTCCTCATCTTCCCTCCAGGAACTGAAAGATGCCTCTGCAATAACTTTTTTCACTAACTATTACTTCATGTCTGGTTTGTTGTTGTTGCTGCAGTATTGGCACCCAGGACAGTGTGCTGACCCCGGAGAGTGAATGTGATCTGGGTGCTAGTGTGAGTCGGGCTGTGGAAGTCTCCTGTTCCTCTGATGCTTTGAAAACCCAAAGCCTCTCAGAGTCTGCTCTCAACAGCTCATCCATATCACAGGTCAGTGGCAACTAAAAGCTGGTTTGATAGACTCTATCTTAGTCTATGGTGGAAGTTATGTTAAAAGAATTAAGGTTGCATTTGCACAGCCTATTTTTCTTAATTGGACCCCCTCAGTCTCTTGTCATTTGATCTTCGTTATGCAGCAGTGTTTCAAAGCTGCTGTTTTATAAGTTAGTGTGTAGACTGTATAGGTGGCTCCACTGTAACTGATGTTGTTGTGCTCTTGCAGAGGATTGTGAGCCCAGAGACAGACAGTGGATTTGGGAGCTCTTACTTGAGTCAACCAGCTACAAGTCCATTCCACCCAAAACTGCTCACAGAAAGGTACAAAAACCATAAAACCAACAACAATAAAAGTTAAAGTGCTTGTAGAATTATTGTTCTCCACATATCAGTATTTAAGCAAATACATGAGTTCATGTAGTAACTACTCACTGTTATACTGTCTAGGTTGCCTGTCTGTGTTTATCCTCAAAGTACCCTGCTAATCCTGAACTGACCCACAGTGACTGATAAATCATATTGTATCCTGTTATATTGTGTCACACAGGATTGTCTTGGTATCGGTAACGCGTTATATCACTGAAGTTTAATTTTCCCATCTACAGTGTGCAGCTCCAGAACGATGGGTTAAGTGGCTCAGACAGCGAGGGCTCCTGCTCCAACCTGCAGACAGCCATTCACTCAGCCACCCTGACAGGCCAGCGGAGGGCCAGCCCCCACTCATCTGTCCAGACACAGTCCTGTGGTGCAGGTGCTGCGGTGGAGCGGTGGGTGGAGAGCACCACCAAGGAGCCACCAGTCAGGCTGCAGGGTGTGGGAGCGCCTGTCCTGTGATCAAAATGTCATTTTTTAATCCCAATAAGGAAGTTTTCTTCTTGTTTTGTTTCATCTGGTTATGACTGAAGTGATTGAAAGCGTACTTCTCTACTGCTGGTCCAACAGAATCTGACCCCAACCTGCCTACCCATCTTCATCAACACCTGTCTGAACCCATCCTCAGCATCACCATGGATACAGTGCAGAGAGACAGCCATCTGTACTCCTGCTCTTGTAATAGGTCAGTGTACAACACGCTGGTAGCTCTGTCTGTAGGTCATCTCATCTGTGTCTGTATGTAGACACGGTATTCTTAGTGTAATGTTTTGCTTTGGTACACTTTTATTTTATGCTTATCTATATATAAAATATATATTCAATATGTGTTATTTTTACTGAAATCTGAAAGTAAACAAAGGTTAGCGAATAAAATCACTACTGAGAAGCAACCATAGTTGAGGGGTTGACAGCTCACTGATTTGGCCATAAGTGGTGAAAATTGAAATATCAAATTGTTTGTTTCACCCAAATGAAACAATATTTTAAATCTTTTATTCCCCTAGTTACTTATATATGTCAGTGAACATCTCCATCTCTCTCCCTGTGTGTGTTCATGCATGTGGTCCAGTGAGGCAATCCTGGCCCTGCAGTCAGAGGTTTCCAGGCTGAAGAAGGACCTGGAGGACGGCCTAGTCCAGCTGCCTCATCTAGCACAGAGGATGGACTACCTCACCTCCAAATACAGACAGGACCGTCAGGACCGTAGGTCTAAAACCAGACCAAGGACCCACCACAAACCACCCTGCAACAGGTATTGGTGTGCCGATATATCGGGCTGACATTGGCTTTTTCAATATTTGATAACAGCAGGATAACAGGTTCCATCTTAACCACAGATACATAACAACAGTCTGTAAAACCTAGAATGGAATTTTATTTTCTTTGCACATTGTATTTATTAATTTAATTGTTCAGTTATGCTTTTTATGAATGAATTCTTCATTTAAAGTCCTGATTTATCCCAGAGTCTCCCCTACCACTGAATAGGTGTGAGTCAACTCACTTAAAATACATTTTGGGGTCAGTTGTAGGGTCCCATGGTGTCTAAATGCTGGTTAAGAGGCTTTGCACCTTGACAAGAATGAAATTATCAGGGAAACACTGAATGCTTGTAAATTGAGAATTTAATTTGTCATATTTAAAGACAATGAATATCAGCACAAAATATCTAACTAATCTCAAATTCAGTCTAAGAACAATTGGTAAAAAAAACAAACCTAACCCTAACCCTATATCGGTCAAACCATAGTCATTATAATAACCCTAATTATTATAACCTCTAGTGTGTGGAAGCCACCCGGTAGCAGGTTGGAGATACAGAATAGGAGCGACCCCAGCTCCAGTCTGGTGAAGATAGAGGACTGGATCTCTTCAGACATGGACCCCAGCAAAAGCAAAGGTGCAGCACCACCATGCACTAACATGCAAGTCTGTATATCACTCCCTGTCTGCCTCTGAGTGTGTCTCTACATCTGTATGTCTGTGTGTGTCCAGATATTTCTTCTATCATCCCTTATGGTTTTGATAATTTGCTCCCCAGGCACAGATAGTAGTGACACAGCCGACTCTGAGGTGATGCTGCAGTTCCACAGTGCGCCTGTAGGGAGCAGGAGAGGCAGCGGCAGTCTCTGCTCTGGATCTGCGGTGCCACGGAAACCTCAGGGCAAACAGCACTCCAGCAGAGGTCAGTTCTCTGTCACTCTATCCTCAATATATATTATTACTGAAGATCGAATTGCTTAAAAGTTGGTGCATTTCCAAAGTACAGAAACAGTCACTGGACAGTATGGGTCTGATTCTCCTTTGGGGTCAGAGGAAATCTGCTCAGTGAAAACCTCTGGTTTGACCAAGTCCATTTTAAAGAGAGGGAACCAGGGGATTTCTTACAGCAGTGCCGCCCACAGACCACAGAGTCAGCAACTGTCTCTCAGTAGATGTTTACAACATGGCAACACAGCTACAACATTTTGGGTTGATTGTGAGTGATGAAGTTCACGTTTCAACTTTCAGCTCTATCTGTCCCCAATAGACAAATTGGTTTCCAGCTAAAATTAAAAACAACATTGCATGAAAAAGCATAAGATGAACAGGCACACCAAACAACAAACAGTCAGTCACCAATGCAAGGTGTCAATACAGAGCTTCAGGCATGCAAATCATTATCATCATCATCAACATCATGACATCATCATCAACAAACAATCACGGCCTTCCTCCTCTCTCTGCCAACATTTAGGAGGCCTATGGCAGCAGCAATATACCTGAGTCCTTATACCTGTTTTTCTTGGCAGCAGGGAGACTGAACTGCTGGCCTGGGGCTTGTACTTTAAAAACAAAATGGTAGGGCAGCATTGTGTGTTAATGTTCATACTGTAGTGCTCCTTATGTGTCCACTGTCAGCAGGGGACATGGAGAGTGTGTACTCCAAGGAGAGGTGGTCTCTGTTCTCTTCTCCACCTCTCCATAAGCCCCTCCTCCAGGTCAACTATGGCTCCTCCTGCAGTCTGCCTGCAAGGTAATCACATTTCCCACCCATAACTCAAAGATATTCATCAGCAGTTTCCCTGATAGAGCCATTAAAATTAGATGGTTCCAGTAAATTGGCTGATTCTTTCACCATCTCTCACTGTTTCTCGCCACCTATCCTCACACTGACTCTTCACAAAACAGCTATAAAGTGAGGGAGCCTCCCCCTCAGTCCGTGTCCCACCAGTGGAAGCGTTCCACCCAGTCAGACACGGCACTCCTGCCCAGCAATGTGTACTTCCAGCGGACACTGTCCCCAGTCTTAGCCCCGTCCAAGACCGGCAGCAGGGCAAGCAGACGCAGAGGGAGCAAGGTGAGACGTATCACCCATCCACATGCAACTCCGGAGAATATTTTGACCTTTACATGCGGGGGAATATTGCTGCTGTAACGTGAAAACATTGCGTCTCCAAGCTCAGCTTTCAGTTGTTAAGATAAACCACCTGATTTCCTCTCTACATTTTTGAAATGATACCATGTTTTGAATGGTGTTAGTGTCAAGGAACTTGCTCAGCACGTCAAGAAGCATGACCATATTATAATACATGTAAATAAATGTGAAACACCAAGAATGGAATGGAATGTAAAAAATGTTTTCATGTATGATTAGTGCTGTACAAGCTTTTGAAAATGCAATCCCTGTGTTTTGAGAACATCTGAGGTGAAATATATTTTTGAACTTGGTCAGCTTGACTGAGAGTTTGCCGCTGTTCCCCAGGAAGAGGAAATGAACAGGACTCTGGACCTGGCTATTGAGACGGCCCGCAGCATGAAGAGAACCACCGATCGCATGGCCAAGAGCCTGTCTGCCGACCTGGCCAAGGCTCAGCTCTACAGGAGGCTGCACACCATGCAGCCACTGGGGGGCAGGAACCACAATGCCTTCTAACACCCGGGCTGCAGATCAGTTTACCCTGTGATATCAACCTGCTGTCCCTGTGATACGTGAAAGACCCTTATGTTGACTTGAATATTCCTTTGTTGGATGAAAAAAGAATAGCTCTGATTTTGATTGGATTTTTTGTATTTGAATTATTCAAAGACATTAAAGGAATCTGTGATAAGTTATTTATTATCTAATGTTGTTTTCCTTTTGTACAGTGCTGTATGTTTACAATAATTAGAGAAGCCTGAAATTATATTGTAAAAATAAAATTTTGAAATTGAAAATTGAAGTTTGACCAATATGGATTTTTGAAGGCCGATATCAGTATTTTTGGATTGAAACTGACAATATGTTGTGCTCATACTCTATCCTACCTTTCATGCCAAAAAAAAAAAAATCCCCAAAAAGGGAAAACATTCAGATTTTCCCAAACAATTTTATTCTTGGCAGGGTATAAAAGCCTCTGAAACAGCATTTAAAGACTGGGGCGCTCCACTGAAACCCAGAATGATGCTGATAATACAACTACTACTACTGCTAATAATAATAAACTACTACTAATAATAATACATATTCATTGGTCCATACTTGTGTGAAATACAATCAAAATGTTACATTAGCCATACACAACCAGTGTAGTATTCATAAATTATACAGTAAATATGCAATCAAATCAACTGCACTATGTCCATCATATTGGAAGTGGACAATAACTGACATCTGATGAAACTCTAATTATGTTGTATACATAACAATTTATTGTGAGTGTGACAAATTTAAATAGTGTTTTCAAAAAGAAAACTCAATAGGGGGCACCAGCACTACACTGTCATCCAGCTGTGACCTTTAGGTCGGGACAGTTTTCCACACCCATAATGCCCAAAATCCATACACTTGTGTCATCTGACCCTACTGCTACCCACCCACCTGCTATCCAACACACACAAGCAAACACAGGGCAAAGGAGATTAAGTTAAATTAAATTGAAACTAGGTCAGATTGGCAATATTACATTTCAGGAAAATCCCTTTCGGTCCTCACTAAGAATGAGTATCAACTTTTGTCCTCT
Source organism: Centroberyx affinis (assembly GCF_046629955.1). Classification (NCBI taxonomy): domain Eukaryota; kingdom Metazoa; phylum Chordata; class Actinopteri; order Beryciformes; family Berycidae; genus Centroberyx; species Centroberyx affinis. The sequence continues at coordinate 906,020 of NW_027278814.1, read as the reverse complement.
TAGCTAATTTGCTCATTTGACGCCTCTATGCCCAGCCCTGCTGGCCTGTGGGTACTAGTAACAAAATCTCTTATTGAGTTTCTGTTGGATGCCTTTGTGGTGCTGTCCCTGTCCCTGTAATAGCCCGCTGGTGACTCACTGTATTCAGGTCTTGTTGTGGGGTATCGAGTTCTCCTGTTGTTCTACTGGGGTATCAGGAAATGAGATGTGTCCAAACAACATTCCTGAACCGTCCCCTCTGGTTGTTGGAGGAACAGATAACCTCATCTGTTCCTCAGAATTCACTAACCTCTAGGCCATCAGCAGGACAGGACACAAGTCACAGTGAGACTACCATGGCTCCTCAACCCTCTCACACACAGTCACAGCATCACACACACAAACCCAGTTCATCACAGTCATCGTCACCAAACACTATTACCTGATTTCTGAAGTTCCACCATGTGAGGTCTGACAGTTAGGTGACTCTATCTACTAGCTAACTGCAAAATTAATCACATTTAATAAGACTATTTTAGTAGTTTATTAATGACTGTAGAATATTGGGATTATGGAAAGAATTGATTTAATCTAGAATGTCCACTGTAGTTGAATAGCTAAGGTGTTGACAAAAAGTGTAGTGAAATAACTGTGTTCCTCAAATCATCAACACTAACAATCGTGATTAATAATCATGATGACAATAATAATAATAATGGCAAAATAATCAGGATTATCATTTTAGCCATAACTGTGCAACCCTACTGTACTTGTAGGTAGATGCAGCTCACACCTATTTGCAAATTATTTGTAGCCAGTGAAGTACACTGATACTGCACACTGCACAGGCATGAAACACGCATCCCAATCGCCACTTTGGGATGTAAATATTACGTCAATTGGTCATCTTCCATTGTGTGTGTGTGTGTGTGTTTGTGTGCATGAATGTGCAAACAGTATGTTGAAGTCTGATCTGCTGTTTTCCTCATGGGACCCATCACCTTTGATGTCCAGATAAAAAAGAAAGTACTGGTGTAAGAGGAGGTGCCAATGCTTTTCCCAACAGCCGTAACAATGACTACAAAAGTCGGAGGAGGGCCCACCCATTAAACAGCTAACAGGTGCAGAGACAAAGAAACATGGGAAACCACTGGTGTAGCACTCCTCAGTGATGGTCTCGACTGATCTCAATTGACTGCCATGTCTTCAATTACGGTTATCAATAATGAGAAAACAATAATGTTTATGGAGCCTGGCACTTTTAAAACTATTACAAAGTGCTTAACATGAATAAAAAATAAAGTTTACAAAAGTGAGATTACTGTCTAAAGAATCATTCCTGATATATGGTGGAACAAGGACTTGCAATTTGAGTGAAATTTATCTTATTTTCCCTTACCTAAATTTCAGACTCAGCTGTCTCATATAAATAATGTATAACATCTTAAAAAATCTATTCCAAACTCAAAACGTAGGCATACTAAAATAGAACAGGTAAATAAAACGGGTAACACCTCAAATACAGACAAATCTTAACTGTAGCATTTTGTACAAGTTGTCAGGAGAGTTCCAGTAATCTAAATGAGAAAAGGCCAAAGTATGAATGACTTCAGATCACCATGGAATAAAAAAGGCCTTTCTACAGTTCTCTCACCCTGCATATTTCTTAACTAGGGAGAGCATGACTCTGCAACCCGTTGACTTCTTCTACTAAAAGCTGGATCAGAAATCAAGATGAGAAAAAGTCAGCCCTTGATCCATAGCATGCTTAAAACACAACTTTTGATATGATAAAGAGGGGAACGGGATCTATTGATTTCATGTCTTTCGTTTTGGTATCCATCTATTGTGAGCTTGCGTAGGTGGATTTATATGCTTAGTATCCATTAGTGTTTAGAAGTGGTTGAGGTAATTTCCCCCCTAAGCCTGTAATGCGCTATGCAACCCAGGACTCAGTTTCTTCTTTCATACACTGTAGTCACTTTGGCATTGGTGTTATAAAGTGTTATGGACCCTGACCTTATAATACATTATGTTACAACTTATAATACATAATAAACCATTATGCATGATACCAAAAATATGGTGTCATGCATAATTCTAAACATTTATAATGAGATCTATAATGCCTTATAAATGCATTATAGCACATGTTACCATGGTGAATCCTTAAAGAATAAGGATCCTCTAAGCTGTATGAACATCTTGGTGTTATAAAGCATTCTTTCTCAAGAGTGTCTTAGAGTTTCTAATGGTGAATAGCAGTTTTGGAAATCAAAACAATCTTTGGCATTGTCTATTACATATTTATGTGCACCAATATCTGTACACAAAAGAGTCTGACTGGTGAATTTGGTGAATTTGACATTTGCTTTGTGCTATAGTGCTCTTTGATGATAGAAAGCAGGGATTATGTTGGTAGTGTGAAGCTGTGTGAATTCGATCAGTTTTCTCCTTTTGGCCTTTATTCACAAAGGAGATTTGCCCAAATCTGGTCCTTAGGGATTCTCCCATCCCGTCTTTATAATAAAGACCTGTAGCAGACACTCAGCCACCTGGGAATAGAAGGCTATTATTCCAACCTTTCTATTCAACAACAACATGGATAGAGCGACACCTTTGTCAGTTTTACTGAAACAATTTGCGCTGTACTGCACATCATGGAGTACGGTAAAGTTCCCTGTAGTATAGCATATAGGGTTACAGTTATCCCAACCTACCAAACAAATAAGCTTACATAACTACCCATAAGGACACATGTTTTATAATTCATATAATGTAATTTCTATGCTACTGTTGGTTTTTATTTGTAATTCCATGCTAATGTGTTGTGGTGAAAGTGAGGATTGGCCTCAATTGGCTTAGTGGATAAATTTCTCAGGGTAAATATAATGTTGTATTGTGCTAATCCTAGAGCTCATAAGCAACTGTCATCAACTGCTAATGATACACTATCAGTTGCATACACAATATCTATATTTATACAATTCTCAAGGTGTTGCTGGTGACCTGATATCTCCTTGTGATTGTTTAAGCAATGACAGATTGAGGGGAAAGTGACTAATTGATCAAAAATGGTCTCATCTATCACAAGATATCATTGGCGTTTCAACCAGGAGAAATCAAATATCAACTGAACAAAACCTTTGACAGCCCATAAAAGGTGCCTTCCAGACACAACAGGCACAGAAATAGGTCATCACTTGTATCAGGTAATGTTTTATGTAAGTGGTGACGCTGCACATTTCTCAGCTGAGATGTTCGTGTAGTTTCTTTGGTGGAAATACAACGATCAAGACTTAGACTAAACCTAACCCTAACCCTAACCCTAACAATATTAGGCCAATTTGACTGTACATTTTAAGGGTTTATGGTTGTGAAAACAAAAGGTTAATAGGCTTAGACAGACAGAAGTGTGTCTGTCTGCATCCTCATCTAACAGGTGAGTTTCCTCCTCTCACTCTGATAGGCCACCTAAGCACCCCCCAGGGGAGGAGTTACAGCCTCTGGGCTCTTTGGTATTCGCTGAAACAATAAAGGACCTGTCGGTTTATCTGAGAGAAAAAAAAAAAAGTCAAATTTAAGTTGAGCTGCTACCCTGAAGACATTCAGAAGTAGCATCACACATCTAGCCTGCAGGCAGTGACTCACCAGAAAATCACTGAAGTCATGGGAGCAACAGATTTAAAGATGCTAAAACTTTTGCTTTTACTGAGTTTAACAGAGGTAAGGTATCATTTTCTCATTATACGCTAATTTTGTCTCAAATCTTTTAAAAAGAACACACTACTAAGAACGTTTTTACCAAATCAATGTACAATAGTTTGCATATTTTGTATCATTTGTATTGTTCAAATTTTATATGTACAGAAAAAGACTAGTGTATAGAGGGAGGACTTTTGAAACGTATGAACACAGGCTCTTTTGAGTGTCACTGCTTTCAACAAGTACGTGTGGCATGCCCAACCTTAGCTCAATAGACAAATTCATTCCGACCTGAAAGAAATACCTGCACTGACCAGTCCTGAAATCTGTGTTGAGTGAACGTAATGTGCAGCCTGCTGCCTCTCATGCTCCGAGAACATGATACAGGGGATAATTTGCCTCAGGATATAATGTGAAATACCAATAGCTTGCTACCCTTGGAATGAAAATACTGTATGTCCTGTCGTTTTTCATCAAGTAATTTCCTCTTTCCATTCGTTGATTAACCATCTTTTTTTATTTCATTTTCAGATATGTGCGGCTCAAACTGGTAAATGAGCTTCTTTTGACATTTGCCTCAAGTCACTGTATGATGGCCCCAAACTGAAATAATGTGTGCCTTTGTTTGAAATACAAGCTACCTTTAGATTATATCCAGATATGACCTTGAAAGTCCTAAATAAGATTATTCATATTTTGAAAAGTAAATGAAGGCACCCACTCTGAAACCTACTCCAACATGCATATTTCATTACTTACATTTGTACTTTTTACCTAGAATGCTTAAAATATGTTTTGTTTGTCTGCTGTAATACCACCTGTCTATAAATATTTCCTAACATGTATTTCTTCTATTTCTCTTCTAGACATCACTGTGTCTGTGTATACGGTGACATCTAAGAGTATGACGGTGCGTTGGAGCAAGTTCAGCGGTGCCAGCTTCTACAGGATCACGGCAACACCGAGGAACTCTCCCGGGTCATCTGTCTTCTCTCAGTTCAGTGGCAGCTCAGTGATGGGCTCAGTCAACTCCCTCTCCCCAAACACACTGTATGCCATGCAGGTACAGGCCATGGACAATGCCCTCAATGTCCTCAGTAGTGGAGCGACCGAGGAGATAACAGGTCAGTTCACAACAGCAAAATCATGATTAAGGATGAAGCTTTGACTCCTGGTGGTGAAATTGTGGTTCTCCATTTATTTACTGGGTTGAAACTAATATGTGATAAAATAACCTTGATTTGTGTTTCTATCTGTGGGACTGTCCTCCTCTCCACAGCTCCTGAGGTACCCGCAGTCCCTGTGCAGGCCTACTCCAAGCAGAGCAACAGCATCACTGTGGAGTTCACCGAGGTTTCCGGGGCAACCGGCTACATCCTGAGGGCAGAGTCGGTGAGCGGGGATTTCTTCTCGGAGACCGCGGTGAGCGGCTCGCCGGGCACAGTCCTGGAGCTCCAGCCCTACACAGAGTACAGCCTCAGTGTCATGTCTGTCAACACTGGGGGGCGGAGCCAGCCCTCGTACCCCTTCAAAGCCAGGACAGGTATGGGTGATCGTATTGATATTAGAGTCGATAATACCTAGATTCAAACTGTGACATTTCAAATGGAGCCATCTTTTAGGCTTTTGGTGATAGATTCAAAAAATGATTCAAGATCTCCTTAGCCAAGTCTAACAAAACTGATATAGCAACTTCCCTGCACCTATTGAACATAAGGTGTAGGTGTAGATGACCCATTTGTGGGTGCTGCTTACTATGGAAACAGCAATAATGCTAACAGTCTGGGATGTGGAAGAATAGACCACACAATGATCCTCTCCCTCCACTTTCACTCGTCCAGACACAGCAAATTAAAAGCTGTTTACTTAAGATGGTAATCAGTTTATGAAGAGTGAAACGCAGCCTGTCTGTTGTTCCTGCAGGACAATAGCTTGCTATCTTGCTCCACCGGCCATAACGGCGTGTCATTTCACTGGCCCATTGTCACAGTGTCCCTACTCTATGCAACAACCACAGCAGGGTGGAAACTGTATCCATCCTGCGCTTTATCATTCTCAGAATATGAAAAGGAAAACCATGAGAACTAGGTTGTCTCCCCTCCCGAAGGAGAACTGAATGTAACATAATCACAGGGAAATCGGTTCCATTTCACACCTCTTTCAAAAAAGTTTTATTTTTTTGGGTGGTGGATGCAAGGATGGGATCTGTCTATTTTTCCATGTTGAAAATTTCACATTCCATCACCCCCCCCTAATGCCACCACATCAATCAGCTGCATATTGATTGATCATTTCATTACTCTCTATCCTGCGTCCCTGTCCATAGTGGTGGGGGGTCCTGTGTTGAGCACCTCCTCTCCAGCCAATGACACCATCGTAGTGACCTGGTCTCCGGTGGAGCACGCCGTCCGCTACAGCCTCAGCATCATCCAGCAGGGCTCAGACACCCGCATAGAAAGGAACACCAGCAGGACCACAGTGACCTTTGATAGCCTGGAGCCGGGGACTGTCTACTCCATCAAGATCACGGCCTGGGACTCTGACGGACGCCCTGGAGACGACGTCACCGCCTCCCAGATTACACGTAAGCATGGCGATGGCAAGAGTTAGGATGATGACAAAAGATTTGGGTTCCGTTACCTGACTGTTGGGATCTTTTTACCCAAATATGGTTAACACATTTTATCCCAAGCTCTTTTCCACCTAGTGGTCAGCATGAGTCAATACAGCCACCTTAACTACTTCGCTATCTGGATGTAGGATGTACTCCAGACTGACAGTGTTATCACAAATTATCGCTTATTATTCACAATCCCCTTTGAGCAGTTGGTAGTAACATTCATAAGGTCGAACCCCCTTACACCTTCCCTCTCGTCTTTGACTCTCCAGGTCCACCAAGGCCAGATAATGTCCATGTGGAGGGGAAGCCAGGTCGGAATCCAGACCTCACCGTGTACTGGGACGAAGTCCAGGGAGCTGATGTGTACACAGCTTGGAGCAGTAGTGGCCAAAACTGCACCTCAGAGAGAGGAGACAGGATTTCCTGTATCATTGCCCCTACGGTCTGTGGCCAGAACCACTCTGTCATTGTCACTGCCTCAAACAGAGCTGGACCCAGCAGCCCCTCGGATTCAGCAGACTACATTACACGTGGGTATATTGCACAAAACACACGGGCACGCATGCCATTACTGTTGTTTCTGAACCTCCCTCTCTCCATCTCTCTCTCTCTCTGCCAGGCCCATGTCCCCCAGAGAGGATCTGGGTGGAGGAGCACGAGGCAGGCAGCTGCAGGGTGAGGTGGAGTGAGGAGCGGCTGGTGGATTACTACGTGGCCTTCATCAAGAGGGACGACGGGGCCGAGGAGCACTGTAACACCACTAACACCACCTGCCACTTCCATTGCATGTGTGGCTACACCTATCTCACCACTGTCTTCCCCTACAACCAGGCCGGCCCCAGCACTCAAGGACAAGTCCGCAACTACACCACCAGTATGATCGCCATGCGGATGCACACAGACACACACACACACACACACACACACACACATACACACAGATCAAGTCAATTGTCAATCACCTAACCTGGATGTAATATTTCTAACCAATGTCAATTATTCTTCTCACCTCATCCTCTCAGTTCCTTGTTGTCCAGAGGATGTTTCCATACAGCTGGTTTCCACAGAGACCCTAGAGATTACATGGTCGCCGGTCCGAGGGGCGGAGCTATATGAGACAACAGCAGCGCAGACTAATGATGTCATCCACTGTAATGACACGGCCCCGGTGTGCGCGCTGTCAGACCTGAGGTGTAACACAGTCTATTCTGTGGTGGTCACACCTTGCAGCGAGTTACGGGGCTGCAACCGCACCTGCAGATCAAACGCACATGAGACAGGTAACATCTTGACCAGACAACAGTAATGGTAGATGCAGACAGGTATCTCCCATCACAAATACACATACACACACATAAAAGAGAGAGACATGTGATTCTGTCAGACATGCTGATGGACTCTCCATATCAAACAGGTAAGACATACCACAATATACATTAACATAATTTGTGATGCTGCATCTGTCTCTGGTATGACAACTCCATTTTCTGTCCTGCTGCAGCGCCGTGCGCACCGGAGGTCCTGAATGTGACGCAGACCAGCTCCTCTTCAGTCAGAGTCCTCTTCAACACCCCCAACACCCCCAACACAAATTACACCATCACCGCCGTCGGACGCACCGACACACACACTTGCCACACGCAGTCCAGCTCCTGTGAGCTCACGCAGCTGCCCTGCGGAACAACCTATGAGGTCATGGCAGTCGCCAGCACAGCCGTAGGGCGAAGTCTACCCAGCTACAATATGCCTTTAGAAACAGGTACTGTGCAGGCCATCAACAAGACTGTGGGGCTGGTTATCATTTGATAATGTGACTGTTTCATCATATCATTTATTTGTGTGAGGAAATTACTGAAGCTTATGTATATGGCACCTAACAACTCTATGGTGTATCAATGGATATTCCTGTCCACTTGAGGTGTCCCGTCGACAGATAAAATGGCATTAGTATGAAACATGAGGCTGCCAGCTACTCCCTCCCTATTTGACTGAGGTTACTTCTAATACAGGGGGAAGAAATGATGATCCCAAAAGCAATAATAAATACTGCATGTTGCCGTTTAATATAGGAGTAAGCCAAGTGATTTAACATGTCTGTCATAATCAGAATATGAGCTCAACTGGGTTATTCTAATTGAGTTATGATGTTTACATGCATCAACCCAAACCTGGATTACTTGAGTAACTGGGTTTAGAATGGAAGTTTCCATGCATGTAAACGTAGCCAGTGAGACTTATAGGGTCCAGTGGAAAAACACTGTGTGTCGCTAAGGCTACAAAATGGACCGTATCATATAAAATCATATATAACACAATATAACCCATGATCACCCTAATGGGCTATATTCCCATAATGTACCATTGCTGAGCTAACTTGAAGTGTTTTAAAGAGCCCCTACAAATGTATATTGCAGGTGCAGTATCATTCAAAATTATGTATGATCATTTGTCCATATCAAGCAGCCATTCACTCCACTGTTGACTCTACTGTACTGTATTCTGCTCCCTAAGGTCCTTGCTGTCCCACGTCTCTGAACGTGGAGCAGGTCACCCAGGCGATGTCCAACGTGACCTGGTCAGCTGGCCGCGGGGCTCGCTCCTACATCACAGGCCTGACATCCACACGGGGGCACGCCAAGTGCCACACTCTGGACACGAACTGCGTAATGGGATGCATCACCTGTGGCACCAACTACAGTGTGAACTTGGAAGCCATCAGCAGCACAGGACACAAGTCACAGTGCAGCTACCATGGATTCTCATCCAGTGAGGACAAGCATATACATACGCACGTGTAATATATACACACACACATACACTACCAGTCAAAAGTTTGGACACACCACATTTTTCTTTATTTTTTACTGACATGGGATAGGGGACACAGAATTTTTCCTTCCTCCCATTGCCCTTAATTTGAACACAGCACCCATGACACAAACATCACACTCAACCTACCACCTGACCCTACTTTTCCTCTCCTCTCCAATCACCCACTTGTAGGTCCTTGCTGTCCGACAAGTGTCAAGCTCTATCGGATGGCCAACAACTCCCTAAGGGTGTACTGGCGCTCCTCAGGCCCCCCTCAGACCCAGAACCACATAGTGGACATGTACGGGACGGCCTCCAACTATACCTGCGTCCCGGCTGCCGGCAGCAACTCCTGTGACGTCCAGGACATCATGTGCGGGGATGTCTACACAGTGGTGGTGGCACCAGTGGGACAGGACGGGGGCAAAATTAGCTTCTGTCCACGTAGGATGTACTCCGGTAAGTCATGAAGGGGGTGGAGTGTGTATACTCAGCTTCTGAAATGATTGAAATAGATAGCGCATTCAAATTTGTGTGTCTAATCTGTTATTGTGTGTGTGTAATATAGGGATTTGTGGTAATTGCTGTGTAATCTCTCTTCTTCTTGTCATATTCACAGTGTCCTGCTCAGGGAATAGCGTTGGTATGGGTAAGTATCCTGTTGTAATGAATGAATCTCCTCTTAAATCTCCTTTTAATTCACGTTTTGTATTTTGCTAGTTTGACTCTAATTAAGTAATTAACTCATCTCATCTTTCATCAGTGATCTATCGGGGAAAGCGAAGTGTGGATTAAACATGGTAAGTTATTTGTTCAACGGCAACTCCAGATAAGAACATTGTGTCCAAAAAAAAAACAGACAAATCTATTATGTAACAAGCTGAGACTGGCATTGCACTCTCCTTTACATCGCGGCGCTGACTGTAAAGCTGTGAAAGAATTTGATGAAAGCTGCTTTCATAAGACCCGTCCATTGTGTTACTTCACGGCTTGAAGGGTATCTTGTGACAGCATCATACGCATCCATAAACTGACTGTGCCTGTAGTGCGTTGGGAACAATAGGTGTGAATGCTTGGGTAGAACAACAGGGAGAGAGTATAGATGAGCACAGGTGAGGCCGATCTCTATCTCTTTGTTTACCTGTGGGACCGCTGGGACACATATCTGTCCTGCCTGCGTCTATGAAACGTGGAAGGAAGAATGGCGGGAACGTGACAAGGGTGAATGAAGATGGAAAGGGTGCTGCAGAAGCGTGACACAGACATGAGGCATCTTATTGTGTCTGACACGGGTTGCCGTAATTGTTGAGCACCCAACCTGTAAGAGGATAGATGTATTTAATGACTCATGATGACTCAGTCTGACAAAGCTTATGAATTCTGTTTTATGCATATACAGTTTCACAAATATTATGATTTTCTTTTGTGCAGAACAACCACTGAATATACTGAAGCGATACTGAACCTGAGATACAGGTTATTCCATCAAGTCCAAGATGATGATCTCTCTCTTGTCTCTTTTGCCTTACAGGGAAAGTTGCCTTACACGTCAACGGCAACTGTGAAGATACCATGTGCCCAGATGAAATATCACTCTTTTGTTTAGAAATACCTGTTTTGTTATTACTGCTGTTTGCATGGCAAACTGTATACAATGTGACAAACTGTTTCTGCTAAATTAATATGATACGAAAAAAGTGAAAACTATGAAACAGAAAACTAAAGAAGAAAACTAAAGAGGACTTGTGGGGAAAAAAATAAATAATAATGTAGGCCCACTGTATCCAATGTATCTGAAAAACAATACAACAAAGTTGTATTATATTACAATTTATTGTTCATTGTAACTACTCATGTTTAATCATTACAGTTTCCTTATCAGAATGAGACTAAGATTTGAAATAACCCCATCATGTAATGGAAGAATATCTAGTAAAAATGGGGGAAAAAGCAGATATAGAAACTATACAGTAAAATCCCACACAAAATTATTCTGGCAATAATCATTCATACAAAAGAATATCAAAGAAAAGCCTTAGGATTTCTCCACGTAGGAAACCTCCATGGGGTTGCTGTTGGACATGTCTCAGGTTGTGAAGGTGGTCGTGAAGCTGGAAGTAGGTTACTGTAAAAGTGGAGCAGCGGGTATCCATCATGTTTGCCTGGAGTCATGCATGGCAAGTCCTACATGGATGATCAGATTGCTGGAGTTGGATTCAATGTTAGCTCTGCATTCATTGCGTTCATGTCTCCTAGCTGACTGATGACAACAATAAAGCACATCCCTGTTGCAATACAACTCTGTGTGGTGTCAATCATCTTGCATGGTCTTTATGTAGCGGAGATAGTCTTCCATGTTTTTGTTCTGGTATGGGAGTTACATACATGAGGCACATTCAATGGTTACTTTAAGAGGAAATATAAGAGATGCATCATATAAAAGGTCTTCTCATACAGTAGAACTATTTTAAATACAATACTACTATAATACATACTGTTGGGCTGAACTTAAATGTAGTATAACTGAACCAAATTTCTGCCTTAGCTTACTTGCATCATACATTTCAAGATTGGGTGATCAGTTGGCCAGTTGATTGATTGGCTATTATGGGCCATTCAGAAGCTTCATAAGAGACACTGCTAGAACGCCATGAGAAATACTGGCTACTCATTAATGATTCATGCGAAATAATGATTAATGTAAAATAATGATTAACAATTTTTGACTTGATTTTGATGATGATTTGACTGCTTTAATCGGTTTAATTCAAAATCATAATCCTTTTCTTCGGGTATTTTGCACACTATAATAGCTCCAAATAGGAGGGAATTCGTAATCTCCCACCTTTTAACCCTTCATGAGTCTGAGCACAGCCCCAGGGTCTGCTCGTTCCTTTTTTTCCCTTTTTTTTCTTTTATTCGTCATATGAATCTTATATATTCAAATGTTTTTATTGGGTTTTAAGAAGCAAAAACATACATACACAATAGACATACAACATAAAAAAAAAAAAAAAGTTGATTCATAAATGTAGACTAAAGACGAAAGGAGATGGTGGCCTTCACTGTCAAACTGTCAAAATCAGTCTTGTCTTTTAAATCACTTCTTCAGACCTTCTTCTACAGATGTGCTTTTATGTAATAATGTCTCTCTTTCCAGTATTGTTCCACTATATTGGTTTGTTGGATAACCCTATCCTAACCATGGTCTGTCCTCTTCTTTGCTTGTGTAACCTTGTTTTTGTGTCCTTTATTTGTCTGATTGTAAACCACTTTGCAATCTGTGTTTTTGAAAATAAAATGCTATACAAAGAAAGTTCTGATTCTGATTCAGATTCTGATTATCTGCATAAAACATAAACTCACGTGGGAAACAAGCGTGGTGGCCAATAATCCCACAGGTGCACCACCAACAAACAACTACCAGTCTGAACGCACAGAACATGATGCACTCAGGAACGTTTGGGTCCCGCATGTGGCGGCCACAAGCTACTTGACACCCAGGAGGATGCATTTCACTGTGATGATTTGCATGCCACAGCTCAGGCCTTTCACAATGGGACATACTGCTATACCTCATATAGCTTAGAGACAAACACAAACAGCCAGGGGCTAAGACAGGAGGCTGAGGTGTGGGCCTTTTGTCAAGCCCTTGCTTTGTCACAGCCTTTACACACCACTACACGCAACAGGCTATCACATTCACTTACATAACACCTATGTCGGAATACAGTGGGTATGATTGGGATACTGTACATATCGTGAACAGGAACCACCTGTAGCCATTCATTTTCGCTGGTAATAAAATGATCAGTTTCGTTACGGTGTGGAGTTTCACTACAATATCCTGAGTCACAAAGCAGTACTAATTGGCTTTGATTTATCCTAAAAGGGAATCAAATGCCTTCAATTAATGACATTTGATTATAAAGTATTACATGTCAAAGAGAATGAGGAAATAAGAAATAAAACTTTTTTTCCCTGGGCTTTTACAGTGTTTCAGATGTCATAAGGGAGATCAAATGTGTCCAAATGCGTCAGTAGGATTATAGACTGTATTATTATTATTATGTAGATTGCATTATGTATTATTATGAAACCAGTGATATTTTTAGTGGACTGAGCAGCAGCAGGCCAGTCCTTGGAGGAGACACAGATGAAGCAAATGAAAGACAAAGAGACAGTTGTAAAGCATGTATCCCTCCTCAAGACACAGCAGCGTGGCCCCAGTCACAGTTTGGAAAACTTTTCGGTTGATTGTCTAAACAGCAGTGTAGCATGGTTTATGTTTCAGCTTTTTCATTCAAGTGGCATATTCACTTTCACATAATACATGGTTGCTTCTATGCCCTCTTAATCCCACATTATCTTACAACAAAGACTGACAATCAAGATTAGATGAAATACACAAATATCTAGAAAGACACGTCTTACTTGCCATCTTTCAGTCCTTCCTGTGGCCAATAGCCCATCGACTGTCACTGTTTCACCACAACAAAAATATCCTCAAAACTTCTGTTGACTGTTTTCTCCACCTGTCTCAGATTTTGATAGGATTCTGTCTGATCATACTGTATTTGATCCTACTTCTATAACACAAGGATACCAAACTCTCTGTAATGTCTTCTCCTGGAGCATAATACTACATCAACAAATTTAGAAGACATGAAAAATGAGCAAAACTTTGGTGTACGAGTTATTCCGATTTTTTGGAGTGTGAAATTATTCTGTGAGTGATGTCATCAGAAAAAATGAAGCCTTGATGTGTTATTAACTAGTATGTTCAATGAAATGATGTGTAAATGATGGTAAGCAAGGCTCAAAGGCTCAGTGATATTTTCAGAGTTGTCATAGGAATTCAAATCAAAACAAAGGATTACAACCAAATATCTGATGAACTAAATTCTTATGAAGGAGGATCAATTTCGTCCATTCTAGGAAATAGTACTGATGAAGTTATATACTGGAAAAAGGTCTAAGCCAAAGTATCATATTAGTGGCTATTTTGGTGTCAGCAATTACACAATATTGTCTAATGACAGAGCTTTTCGAGGAAAAAATGTTGTCATCAATCCAGGAAGGATGTAGCAGGTGCACTATGAGGAATTCACTTTCCCTATAATAATAACTCTTTTTAGTCATTCGATATGTCATACAATAGACCCGATATTGCCTTACAGCAGGCATACGAGGAAGTCAGAATAATTCAAGAAATATTGTGTAGATATTACGGTAAAAATCACCTCCTAAAACAAATCCTCCAGCTTATGCTTTCAATTTAAGATGAAGTTGGTCCAATACAGAGATGAAATGCATTATTAATATTAGAATAGCACTGAAATATTCTGTAAACATGATGGAATAGCAACCTGAGGCTGAGGATGGTGTGGGGGATTGACAGCACCCCCACCTCCACCTCCTAAGCTTCTCATCATGACATTGAGCCCACAGGCGTCGGGAGTCTCCCTGTCCTCATTTAGGACGTCCTGATTGGTTCTCATGCAGCTGATCTACAGCGCTCAGCCTGTAAAGATTCCAGTTGAGCTGCTGTGTCCAGCACCCATGTGTGGATGTAACTCACTGAAACTCTGACAGTTACCATGGATAAGCTGTGGACATCAATCATCCTACTTTCTGTGACACAGGTAATTATACTTCTTATTGACTTTTTAATTCAATTTCTTTGTCACTGATAAATAAAGCACTATTTCTATTTTCATAATGCATACATTGTGTAATTGTGTAATTTTCATTTATGCCCTTTTCATGTTTGTTTTTTTTAGATACAGTATGTTTTGGCTACAGGTGAGTGTCCTGCTCTCTATATATATGTGGAAAAAAGTAGGGTTTATTAGCAATCACTTTAGGGTTTATAGCTGCCTAACTGTAATCTGCAGAGGTTTTTGTCCAACACTAAAGCAGGTTGGATGGATGATGATGTTATGAGCCACTGTTGCTATTCAGTTCAGAGCCAATCTGCAAGGAAATAATGAATAAAAATAAAAAAAATATGTAAAATAGTAATAAATAAATAAATAAAAAACATCATAAACATTAATCTTTAAAAATATATTGTTTGTCCAAGCATTCGCACAGTAATGATTATGTCTTTTATCAAAATGCATAGTTCATCTTTTTTAATGAATGTATAACAATTGAATGTCTCAATAGCAGCCTCAGAATTAGCCAAAATGCGATTTTGATCAAAACTACCTCTAAAATATAAATGAAAGAAAGGATATGGACCCTATCATTGTAAAGCTACCACAGTGAATGAAGGCTATAAAGGATTTTGAAAGTATATGAAAGCAGTTGCTTGTGGTGAAAGGTTTTGGCAAATTAGAAATGCCAATTAAGAGGAAGCCATTCAGAGAGATGAACTGCATCCTTCGGTGAGCCAGAATCTTGCAGGGTGAGGTTGGTTCTTGGTTCCCTTCCAGTATGAGAGTGCACCATGCGGACCGCACCACTGGTCACTGGATGGCTTGATCTAAACCTCTTTGGGGTGGATGAGCATGAAAAGAAGAGTAAATGCTAGGGATGTTTCTGTCACCACATGACAACCCACCTGGACAGTGGGGTCCTCTGGTGCACAACCACAGACATCAGCATTAATAAAACAACAAATATGAAATTTAATCCCTCCAAGAGTAGTGCTGTAGCGCTGAGCAGAACTTTTAGAACTACAACCAATGCAAAAAAAAAATAATCCTAATTTGGCTGGGCAGTGCACATTATATTTAATCTGGCATTTCCCCTCTAATGAAAAATCTATATAATATTCCTATGAGAACTTAAAGTGTGTTTAAGAACCTTATTGTACTGTATGGTACTTTTTGTTTCATCTCATTTGGTATTACTAAAATAATGCTATAGATTTTTATGCAGTGGTTTTGCTGTAATACTTGTATAATATCCTTTGTAGCATCTTTTATAGGATTTACTGTTGTAGCAACCCACCGCCCAACTGTAACAATTATCTGTTTCCTTTGTTATATATTAAGTGTATCATATAGAAACAAACCAAATAATTTATGGCCTCATCTATCTTTTCCAGGATGTAGTATTACGTCAGTGTCATCTCCCTCAGCATCAACACTGAAAGTGGTATGGAGCAGCAACAGTGCCGCGTCAACTTATTTACTGGACTTCAGAGTCGTGAACTCTACCAGTATTGCCCCAGTGGTGGTGTCGATGTCTAGATACAGCACACAGAGGCTGGTTCAGGGATTAAGGCCAGGACGTACCTATGAAGTAACATTCAAGGCCTTCCAATATTACAACATACTCTGCAGTGACAAGCAAATAGCCATGACAGGTGAGGACGCTGTTTTCAAAGTAACCAGCCTAATAAATCAGATTTACCCCTTTGTTGAATAATCTTAAATCCTTTATTTTACATTCCCACAGTGCCCGCCACGTCCCAAATCACCTTATCCAAAGCTATTTCGAGTACCTCTATCAGTTTTGAGTGGTCCAGTGTGTTTGGGGCGGACCGCTACTTCTTGATTGTGGAGGAGTTTTTTAGTTCTCCGCCACAGAGATACAACCAGAGCTTCACCACCCTGGGAGGACAAGTGGATGGCCTGACTCCTTCCACAACGTACAACTGTTATGTTTACTCCTCCAACAGTGCTGGGTTGGGGGCCCGCAGTGGAATAAGGACAATCACAACATGTAAGTCTACATGGGATGTTGGATTTGCTTATTTGTATTCAGAGGGAATAATTCATGTAATATAGACTTGGAAGTTGGATATTTCTAAATGCACGGTTAGCTACTAAACTGGATGTGATGTGTGTACCAACCCTTTGAAAAATATGGATATTTGTAAATAACTATAGATTTATAAATCTATAGCTCTAAATAAATGTGTTAGATTAACACCAGTATTTTCTCCTGGAAGTGGTGCAGCCGCCGACTGGTGTGACTCTTGTGTCAACGGGAAAGAGCACCGCCCGGGTGACATGGAACCCTGTGAGTAAAGTCCTGCTGTATCAAGTGACAGTCACTGACAGCGACCCCAGCATCGCCCCAGTCATCAGGAACACTTCGTCCACAACCATGGATATCAGCAATCTGGAGCCCTGCTCCACCTACACAGTGGGGGTATCATCAGTCAACGTCTTCCTCGTGGCTGGAGAGGCCTCTAACGTCATACACAACACCTCTAGTAAGTATTTGAGAGGCAGAATTGATTTGTCAGAAAGACTGATAAGTCTCACTGAAAGGTGAACAGACACGGTGAACCTCTCCATCATGAGATCTGTTTATCTCTCTCTTTCTTCAGACATAAACCCAGTGACAACAGTCTCTGTAGACTACAGCTGCTCCAGCGGCATGGTGACAGTGACTTGGGGTTTGGTATTTGGGGCCAACTCCTACAGGGCCACAGCTGTTGATGGTAATGGCACGGCTCTGAGCTGTACCTCCGACTCCACCAGCTGCCAGATCACCATGCTCAAATGTGGAGAGAAGTACCAGGTCAAAGTCACAGCAATCTCTGACGACTGTGAGAGTACCTCCAACACCTCGATGCTGTTTGACACAGGTGAGGGACACGTGGGCACATACAAACGTGCAGTGTCACTTTTTATTCTTTGTCTCCACCTTTCCCTGTCTTAAATTCCCTTTATGTGCCTCATCATCCATCTCTATATCTCTATACGTTTCCCACACGCATGCACACACCCTCTCGTTTTACCTCAGGTGTCTCTCTTTCTCTGTCACACACACTGTCAAAAAAGTTCCCCTTAAGTCCGTCCTGTGGGATTCTGTTAAGGTTCCTCCCATGGTGTCCTATGCTGTTTTCTCATGCTGAACGGTGAAACACACCCTCTCATTAGCCACCAGGAACTGCCATCCAACACCAGCTGATCTAAAGTTCTTTACAGTCTATTCAAGTGAGGGAGTTATCTCAAAAGGTCAGCTATAGTATCAGTCTGGGAAGACACACACAGTCCGCCCAGGGACCTGATCTAGTGTCTGGCGCACACACCTAGGCATGTGTTTACTATAGAGTGAGAAGTGTATTTAAATTGAAAGAAAACAAAGAGACAAAAGGAGTCAAATCTCGTGTTTCTTAGATGCTGTTGGTTGACTTGCAACAATAGAGGGCGAAAGTCTACTGTCTGTTAGCCTGTGAATCTGTTGTAAATGTCAAAAATCTACTGCTGTTTTACAATATTCACTTGTTAATATAAACTCAACTGCCCTCTCAGCCAATAACATTATCTCTCTTGTATCATTCATGTTCCATGGCACCCTTTGCTTTTATTTCCTCTCCATTTACAATACTGCAGTTCCTAATCCTCTGCCTCTTCTCTGTACCCCCTAGTCCCCTGCGCTCCTGCTGAACTTCAGACCTACCGTGAATGCTCCAGCAATGTGATCATCTTTAGCTGGCAGCCCACCAACAACACCTACTACTATGTGGCCACCGCCGTGGACAACACAGGCAGGGTGGTTGAGTGTAGGACTGCAGACAACACGTGTTACTTCACCAACACCGGCTGCGGTCAATCCTACACGTACAATGTGTACGCCGTCAGCACGTGTAACAGTGAAGTCAGCCCCCCTAAATTCGTCCGAACCTGTGAGTAGGACTTGAGTCGGTTTGTTTACATACAGGGTTAGAGTTTTGTAAATGTTTGTGATTCTGGAACGGTGATGTCTTTAATACAAAAGTAGGGATACATCAGTGAAAGTACAGATTCTGGACAATCCCACAACGCATCTGTTTAGGTTCTTTCTGAATGTGAAAAGTGGATTGTGGGACTTGTGAAAATTTGCAGCTAAAGTGTGAAGATTCCTAGTTTAAATTTGATGTTCAAAATAATACAATTTTGACTTAGTTTACTTGTGTGTGCAAGACGTGGACACACCCACCATGATGACATAATGCCCCATTTACCATGTACCATGTTGGTGGGACATGATGAAAAAGGCCAGCAGGCCACATTACCTTAATCTTCTCTTTTTCTGTTGTTGTTTTCTTTTTTCTCTTCATTCCTCCAGCTCCTTGTCCACCAACAAATGTGAGGACATCAGCTGACTGTCAGTCAGAGGTGCTGATCACTAGTTGGGATACTGCGGCTGGCGCTCTTTCCTACTTTGTAGAAGCGCAGGGGAACACCGGAGAAATCTACAACTGCAGCTCCTTCAGCAACAGCTGTGCAGTGGCTGGTGTGCCATGTGGGGAACACCTCAGTGTGTGGATCGTTGCCACGGATGATGACTGCTCCTCTAACAAGGTGCTGGGAGAGGTGGCTGAGACTGGTAAGCACTGGGAGCTGTGGTAGGAGGGATAATGGGTTATGCTCTGTTTTGCTCTTGATTAGTGAGAGATTGGTCTAACACATACTGCAGGACTACACTCACACCATTGTCTTTCTCTTTCCCCCTCCCTCCAGTTCCCTGTACCCCCACCAATGTGTCAGCATTAGTTGACTGCAGCCACGATTCTGCTAGGGTTAACTGGACCCAGAGCATGGGTGCTGTATTTTACATTGCCATTGCTCAGCATGAGGATGGGGCGGTGCGTAGCTGCAGTGCAATGGGCACCAACTGTCTAATCGAGGGCCTGAGCTGCGGACAGAACTACACTGCCAGCGTTATCGGCACAAATATGAAGTGCAACAGCACTGCCAGCGAGCAGGTCAACATAATGACAGGTACGACAGAAGACTGGTCTAATTTAAAAATGGGATTTATGGCCGAGATTAGTAATTGTGTCATGAGGAGGGAGACATGATATGGCTGCTCACTTGTCTGCTGTTCTACTCCATCTCCCATTTCTTTCTACTCATTGGAAGCTCTGAAACTCTTCTTCCAGCCTTTGTAGACACACGCAAAAGACAAAAGCAATCATGGTATAATAAATGTATAATGTGTAACCCTAATGCCCAAAGTCAGATCTACTGTACAACATCCACACTCTCCTACAAAATCGTCTGCCTCTTCTCCAGCCCCCTGCCCTCCAACGAACGTTGAGGCATTCAGAGACTGTGCAGCCAATCATGCTCTGATCGTCTGGCAGAACCATCAGCCCACAGGCTCCTACATCGCAACCATAGAGGATCAGAGCGGAGGTCGGCTCAACTGCACCAGCAACACCACCAACAACTGTAAAATCTTCCATCTGCCCTGTGGAAAGACATACAGCGTCACTGTCACCTATAACGACGGAAACTGTCCCTCCACCTCAGCACCTATCAGCATGGATTCAGGTACTGCAACTACAACCTGGGGTTAAGTGAAATAAGGAACGAGTGCATTTGAGTCTCAATTTATGCCTCAATTAATGAGACCTTGCCCTAATTGTCTCTTTTACATTTTTAGATGTATCACATTATTTACTTAGACATCACTGAAGATAAGTCATTAAAGTGCATAAAAGCTCTTGTTTTAAACCAAACTCTTGTGTATTTTTCCCCTTCTTCCCCTTCTTTTCTCTTCTTCCAGTCCCATGCATTCCTCAGGATGTGCGGACCAGTGTGGCCTGCAGCACTGGGGAACTGACAGTCGCCTGGAACATCTCTGTTCCCACAGAGAACTACACCACCATCATCTCCTCAGGAGCGGGTGAGAGCCTACGCTGTAACTCCACGGACACCCAGTGCACCCTGGGAGGCTTGGCATGTGGGAGCTCCTACATGGTGACGGTCTCTGCCGTCCACGGGACCTGCTTGAGTCAGCGGAGCACAGAAGTCACTGTACACACTGGTGAGGGACGCAGATTTGACTAAAACGCTCATAATCTATATTGATGATGTACATACAGCAATGAGACTTCAACCAATGTCTTGCTCGCATACAACCTCTAACCGCTCTCTCATCTATATTCCCCTCCAGTGCCATGTGCCCCCACCAATGTCACAGCGACCCAAATATGTGGGCAGAATTCTGCTGACGTGACCTGGGTGGCCAGCCTCGGTGCCATCAACTACACTGCTGTTGCTGTGAGTGGGGGGGGTCACAGGTCAGAGTGCTCCACCAATGACACGTCCTGCAGCCTCCATGGGCTCCAGTGTGGGGAGGTCTACACCATTGGTGTCGCAGCAGTAGACGACAGCTGTAGCAGTCAGCAGAGCCAGACGTTCTCTCTGCACACAGGTAACATAATATGTATCATTTATTATTTATGGCTTGAAATCTCACATGAAAGTGTTTTTATTCTTATTAATGTGTCATTACAGTGTCGTTAATAATGACCTCATTGACAGTCTAATAAGCAACCCTCACTTCCCTCCCCAGTTCCATGCCCTCCCTCCAACCTGTCCAGCCAGTTGAACTGTACTGCTGGGACCGCCCAGCTGTCCTGGTCCCCCAGCCCGAATGCAGTGACCTACGCTGTGCAAGCCAGAGGGGCTGTTGGAGGGATCCTGTCCTGCAACAGCTCCAGTCCAGGCTGCCTGCTGAGCGACCTGATCTGTGGCCAAGAGTACAACATCTTTGTGTCTGCCTCTGACGGCAGCTGTACCAGCCCCTTCAGCGCCCCCCTCAGACAAGACCCAGGTACTAAAAAAGCCGTTGAGTCTTGTTTATCAAGTGCTGATGAGACCTGGGTCAAATAGCATTTGGAAATAATTCTTGGTGTTTGCTTGCCCCATTGGACAATGCAATCAGTGCTAGAAAGGTGAAACAAATTGCAAACCGAGGGATAGACGTATAGTTGAGATCATTAAATCATATGTGAGTTACTGATGTGATTTTTGGTGAGGCGTGTTGCAAACTGTTTGTTGTGGGCATATCCTCTGGTTATGCAAGAAGTTTTCATCCTCTTTCCATCTCTCTTTCATTCTCTCCTTAAATATGTTCTAGATCTGTCACAATCTATAGCTATGTAAAAATATGTACAGTATAGCTTAACTTGTAAGAAAATGTATCAAGAAGTGTCAGTTTTCACTGGGAAATCCCAATTCTATTCTATTTTTTTTTTTTTTTTTTACATAAATTGCACCCTGGTTTCATGGATTGAGAATTTGTGGAATCATATTTTGCCTATATCCAGTGCAACTATTCAGAAAGTTTTTGATTCAGTGCCATATTTTCCTATCTGTCTCTGTTAGCACCCTGTGCTCCAATGAACGTGAGCACAAACCTGCTGTGTGACACCAATATCCTGATGGTCAGCTGGAACCCTGCTGCTATGCCACTCAACTACAGTGCCACTGCCATGCCGCTGGCTGGGGATGTTAGCCCAGTGACCTGCCATACTGAGGACACTGAGTGTAGTCTGAGCGGCCTTCAGTGTGGACAGACTTATAATGTCTTGGTCAGAGCCTCCTACGGTAGCTGCAGTGGACCATACAGTGCCGTACAGACTGTGCAAACAGGTAATAAGGATGTTGTTGGTGATTATGTTGATATCCATCCCAATGGCAGAATCAATAACGGTCTTAAAAATATACACCACCAGTCAAACGTTTGGACACACGACATTTCTCTTTATTTATTTTCCACATTTTAGAATAATAGTAAAGACATCAAAACTATGAAATAACACAAATATAATTATGCAGTGACCAAAAACATGTTAAACAAATCAAAACTATCTTATATTTTGGTCTAAGAAACAAATTTCAAGCATTTAAGCATAAGCCTTTAGATCAAAATGACTTTAAGATAATGAAAAACATAGTATTCAATCAGGTGTGTCCAAACTTTTGACTGGTAGTGTATTACTTTGACAATGAATGCTGTATGGATAAATTGAAGAAGTGGCCTGAGCAAATGTTAAATAAAACCTACAGTTATGTTCATGCTCTTTATTGTGTACTCTGTGTGATGTCTTGCCCCAGCACCCTGCGCCCCTCAGAGCTTAGCAGGAACGACGGCCTGTGGCACACACTCTCTTCTGGCCTCCTGGAACGCTTCCCTTGGTGCTACATCCTACACAACTACTGTGACTGGTCCCAACGGCTTCTCTGAGACTTGCTCCTCACCAAGCCTCACATGTTCCGTCACTGGCTTGCAGTGCGCCAGTCAGTACAGCATCGCAGTAACGTCACAGGGCAGCCACTGCAGCAGCTCTCCAAGTCAAACTGTCCTGATGACAGGTCAGATTGTGCGGCATATTTTTGTAGATTTTATGTAACTCACAAAGTGTCATCATTTGTAACTCACACATTCACACAATTGTCTTCTCTCTTCTCTGCCCCACCAGGACCCTGTGACCCAACCAATGTGACCGGTGTCCTCCAGTGCGGCTCGAACACGGCCACTGTGTCCTGGGATGCCGCTGCTGGGGCTGTGGCCTACACCGTGCTGGCCCAGGAGGACGGCTCTCAGCATTACACGTCCTGTAGAAGCAGTGCGACCTCCTGTCAGCTGAGCCAGCTGAACTGTGGGACAGTGTACAACCTGACTGTGCTGGCTGAGGACGCCACCTGCAACAGCACCGGAGACACCAGCACAGCCCTCATGACAGGTAGGGAGGAAAAAGAAAAGCTGCCGAGAAATAAAACTCAACATAAAGTACCAACAGCATGAGATAGTAAGCGTCACAAACACATCTATTAGAAATGGCGGAACATTTAGTATCTGTGTAGAAACAACCAACACATCTGGTATCCTACTCATAATTCCACTGTTTCTTCTTTCATTTCTCCTTCTCAGCTCCTTGCCCTCCCTCCATCCAGGGCAGCACCCTGATCTGCGGCACCAACTCTACCTCTCTTTCATGGACGCCCGTGGCCGACGCCACAGGTTACACGGCTACTGCGACAGATGCCACGGGCCACATGGTTTCGTGCAGCTCGGCTACTACTACCTGCGAGCTGACAGGTCTCGTCTGCAGCGAGACCTACACAGCCGCGGTCGTTGCACGGGGAAGCCAGTGTGACAGCGCACCCGGCTCCAGCATCAACATTACCACAAGTGAGTGTGAGATAGAGTGAGAGAGAGAGAGAGAGAGAGAGAGAGAGAGAGAGAGAGAGAGAGAGAGAGAATGAGTGGGAGATGAATCTTGTCTTGACTGCTCCACCACAGTCTAGTCTTTTTTATTTATATAGCCCTTTATCACAAGCATGTCTCAAAGAGCTTTACATAGCATCATATACAGTACATGTCATATACATACTACATCATATATACATAATATATATATATATACACATAATTTACATCCTATACTACGTCATATACATGCTTCATATTAAATAATACATCATATACATCATTTTACTGGATTATATACATCATATACCATCATATCATATCATCCCCTCTCATTTCAGCTCCCTGTTCTCCGACCATCATGTTTAAGCACTACGTCTGTGGCAACAGCTCAGCAGCGGTTGGCTGGACCGACCCAGCGGGCCGCGTCACCTTTCTGGCTCGGCTGGAGGGAGCAGGGCATCTGGATAGCTGCATGACTACAGATACCAGTTGTGTGTTCAACAGCCTTCACTGTGGCCTGGACTACACCGTGACAGTCCAGGCTCAGGGAGCGCAGTGCAACAGCACCCCAAGCATGAGTGAATCCATGGAAACAGGTATTGATCCTTCCACATGCTATAGTGCTTATAAACAAGCCAAAAACCTTACTGACAGATGCAGGTAAAGGGGAAAGAAGGATTTAAGTCCAGATGTTTGCTGGACTTCACAAGATGTCAGTTGATGCACTGTACGTTTAAATTTCTAATAATAACTGTGGATTGTCCCCTTTAATTAATCCAGCCACCATCTTTGTGTTTTCTTTTTCTCTTCCCAGTCCCCTGTGCCCCGCAGAATGTTAGCGCCAGTCTGGTGTGTTTCAACCATTCAGCCCTGGTGACATGGGTGGGAAGCCCCAGTGCTGTAGCATACAATGTGACAGCGACAGGCCAGGATGGACACACACACCACTGCCACACCAACACTACCAGCTGTCAGCTGCCCGACTTGCACTGCGGTGAAACCTATGATATCACAGTCTTACCGCACTCCGAGTCATGTGCTGGACACCCGAGCGCAGCTTACATCTTCAGTGCAGGTACAGAAACACTAAGACTTGAAGTTGGAGATCCATATTCTAATCTAAGCAGTTTTCAATGAAATAAATTAATGAAAAACACCCTTCCACTTCAATCCAGAGACAAATAAAATCCTTTCCTTTTCTCCAGGTCTTTGCCCCCCCAGTAATGTCACTGTGTCTCCGGCGTGTGAGGGCAGCACTGTTTACTGGTCTAATGTAACAGGGGCAGACATGTACATAGCAACAGCAACAAGTCAAAGTGATGGACACACTCACAACTGTAGCTCAAACAACTTGAGCTCATGCTCTTTCACTGACCTTCACTGTGGTCAAACCTACCATGTCACGGTCGTAACTGTGGACAGGGGCTGCCACAGCGAGCCAAGCTCAGCCGTGGAGCTGAGAGCAGGTGAGAGGAAAGAGTAATAACCTGCTGCTGGCTGAATGAATGAATGAATGGATAAATGAATGAATGAATGAAAGTGGTAGAGGCAGTAGTAATTTCTTGACCTGTGTAGAGAAAGACTTGCCGTTTAAACATCTCTTTGTGTCGTCCCAGCCCTGTGCCCGCCTACTAACTTGATGGGCCAGGTCAACTGTGCCACCAACGATCTGTCCCTCGCATGGAGCCCTGTGGCTGGGGCCACCTACACCTTAAACTCTCAGAGGTTAGGCCCCGTGATCCTCGCTTCAAATTACACTGTCACCCAAACCACACACCACTTCACCGGCCTGTCGTGTGGACAGAAATACGCCTTCCGCATTGCAGCAAGTGATGGAACCTGCCAAAGCAGCTACAGCCCACCTATAGAAATAGGCACAGGTAGGACAGGTTTCTATGGCAACTGTGGGAAGACTTACTTGCTGCAGTAGAGTTATAAAAATATAATCAAAATCTAAAATCAGTAATGTATAAATAATAATATAATATAATAATAATATAAATGTAAGTCAACATAATGTTAAGTGTCATCCTTGTTGCACCTGTACCTCCTTTAGCCCCTTGTCAGCCTACCAACTTTGCTGCTCGTGTGGACTGTGGAACAAACAAGGGGAATTTCTCCTGGGATGAGAGCAACGGAGCAGATTTCTACACCGTCGAGGTGACAGGAGACCACGGCCATGTAGCTTCCTGCTCCTCCAATGACAGCTCCTGCGCTGTGAAGCTTCACTGCGGCCGCTCGTACTCTGCCTCACTGGTGGCATCCACAGATAGCTGCAACAGCAGCCAGCATGCTGACATTCACTTTGACTCTGGTAAGACATGAACACACGCTTACATCTGGTAAAATCACTCAGACAGGCATGCCTCTACCTATGCACAAATACACACCAATGCACACACATCTTTCCCATGGTATCATTAGTTTACTTATTGATAAGATCAATCCAACATAGTCCCCTATAGATCAAGGTGTAGAGAATGGCAGTAACACTGCTTAGGTTAGAGGTTCAATTCCCACTGGGGCCACCCATGCTAAAAATGTATGCACTAATGGTTATGACTAATAAACAGTTTAGTCACTTAGTTATCACACCTCAATGTCTACATAACTGAGTATAAAACAAGTGCTCATCTCGAACTAAACTCTCTCCCTTAGCCCCCTGTCTCCCAGAGAATGTTGTGGCGGAGCTGGAGTGTGATGCCAATGTGTTGACTGTGAGCTGGCAGCAGACTCCAGGCACAGATAACTACACAGCCATGGCCATCAGCAGTGATGGTTACAGCGCCTCCTGTGACTCCATTTCCAACTCCTGCTCCATCCATGGCCTAAAGTGTGGCCAGACTTACGAGGTGGCTGTCAATTCCTCCTCCGTTCACTGCGACATCATTGCTGGCTCTGACTATAAGGTCCAGTCTGGTGGGTGCAACACTGTCACGTTCATAATTTGATCTTCAAAAATACTATGTTACCAAAACCAACACGGGAACAATGACTTATATGATTATAATGGGCGATCTCCTCTTGTTTCACTCTCCCCTAGCTCCCTGTAAACCTGAGAACACCACTGTTGACCTGAACTGTAGCACCAACGGCATCACGGTAAAATGGGATCACGCCGGCACAGCTCAGAACTACACTGTGAGAGCCACCGCCACCTCGGGTGTTAACTCTACCTGTAGCTCCAGTGAGACCAGCTGTTCCTTCCTGGACCTGAGCTGTGGAGAGAGCTACACTTTCACTGTGATGGGACACACTAATGTGTGCATGAGCGAGATGAGCACCCCTATGGAGCAGCTCACTGGTACACTGAATAAATAAACTCTGACAGCCATTTCTATACATGTGCAGTATTATGTCCATATGAAAACGTGTTATCTGTTGTTTTATGACCTTGAGCTGCTTAAACACATTGCTCATCCTTCTGTCTTGTTCTCTCGCTCTCATTCCCCCATCCTCTCTATCCTATTTTTCCCCATCTCTTTCTTTGAACTGTACTTACTCTCCCTTTCTAGCCCCATGTCCTCCTACCAGTGTGTCAGCCAATCTGGACTGTAGTACAGGTGAAGCCCTGGTCTCCTGGAGTAGTGCTGCTGGAGCCACAGCTTACAGTGTGCATGCACACAGCCAATATGGACACAACTCCTCCTGCAGTAGCGTCGGGACATCATGTAGCCTTAGCGACCTGGTCTGTGGACAGGAATACACTGTTGTTGTGGTGGCAATGCATACCGGCTGCCCTGGCCCTGTCAGTGTCCCTGTAATGCTCACTACAGGTGAGCATAACTTGCACTGTTAATACAGTTTAATATAACCCAAATTCTAAAAATAAAACGAGTCATAGTACATTTCACCTGGATTTCCCTAATTTTGTGTATCTTATGTGTTCTTTTGATACATGTACAGAAGCTTTGCTAAACACTTGGAATTTTAATCACACTGAACATAAATGCACCTGAGATAACATCCCTCTCGTCTTTCTTCCCCCCAGGGCCCTGTGTTCCCATGAATGTGTCTGTCCAGTACAATGTGAGCATTGCCCATGTGCTGTGGGACGCAGCAAGAGGCGCCAGCTCCTACTCTGCTGAGGCTGTGACTGACCAGGGCTTGACAGCCACCTGTAACACCACCGACACCCACTGCTACCTGACCGGCCTGCGGTGTAGTCAGATCTACAACATCACTGTGACAGCACACAACCTGGCCTGCAACAACACTGTGACCTCTCACACCTACCGCCTCATGACAGGTGAGTCACCTGATCAGGAACTGAGGTGGGATTGGATGGAGACTGGAGCTCCCATTACACTGACACTGTCTGTTCCTCATATTTGAGAATAAACTTTCATACTAAGATCTGAGAAAAAACTTGTAGGATGATTGGATGATGATGAAGAATTGACACGGATGGTTTAATGACTTTAAATTACTTTTTCTTATGAGCTCAATAGAATGTGTTACACAAGCTTAAATGTGTGTGTTTTCCTCTTGTTCAGAGCCTTGCCCGCCCACCAACGTTCAGGCCCATGTGATGTGCGAACAACTCGCTGCGACTGTTTCCTGGGAGCTGAGCAACTTTGCTGTGGGCTATGTCGCCTACTTTGATGACTACAATGGCTACTACACTTCCTGTGATGCCACAAGTACAGATTCCAGCTGCAGTGTGTCAGGACTGATGTGTGGCACAATGTACTACATCAGAGTCAAGGCCCTGGGACAGCAGTACAACAGCTCTGACAGCACAGTCATCTCTCTTGCATCAGGTGAGACGGGCACATCTACACAACACATATGGATACGAACACACTACTACCTAGAATGCTAGGACACACAGATATAATATGTTCAAGTGTTTTGATGCCGGTTTGCATCTTAATAATCAAGAAAAGATTTGATACCCGTTGACGTTGTATGAGATATGAGGAGATGCACGTCCCTACACACCTACCAATTGAACTGAAGGACTGAATGCAGGAAGAGCAGTTTCCTCTATTGTTTGGATCAGTGTAAGAGATACCCATAAAAAAGGTTAGAGGAAATGATTATCTCATATACATTAAGTCAAACTCACTTCGACCTGTTTGTGACATTCATGATCAAAATATTAAGGTAACATTGGGGTGGCATCTCTGCTGTTTGCGGATGATGTTGTTCTTTTGGCCTCAAGATCCTCATTGGAGCGGTTTGATGTCAAGTGTGATAGAGTTGGGATGAGGGTCACCACCTCCAAATCCGAGACCATTGCTCTCACCTGGAAAATGTGGCCTGTCCTATTCAGGTGGGGAGGGAACAGTGATCCCAAGTGAAGGAATTCAGATATCCCGGGGTGTTATTCATGTGTGAGGGTAAAGGGATCTTGAGATTGACTTGAGAACTGAGCCACAAAATTAAACTCTCGATTCACCGGTCAGTCTTTGTTCTGAACCCTTACATAGGAGCCACTTGAGGTGGTTTGGGCACCTGATAAGGATGCCCCACATGATAACTCGCTTTGGAGGTACAGGTACATAAAGCTTACTGTTTGCTGCTGCAATTTGGTTTCTGGAATGTTGAGTGGGCTGTTTCAAGCGAGAAGAGTCAGCCATCCCTATGGCCTATGATTGTTGGAAAATTCAGTTTCTGAACTGCTGAGTGGAGTGTTTCAAGGGATGGTCAGCTGACCAATTTGACTATTTTTGTTGAGACCAATATCGAGTTTAGAAATTATTGGGTAATGTTGTGAAGTATGTATAAGCCTAAGTGGGCAGGTACAGGGTCATGCAGGTTGTGTTTAGTGTTAGGAATAGGTGGGAGTTGGGTGGTTCTAGGATAGCATAATTTACTGTTGAGCCTTCTGGAGGTTTCATGGCCTAATTCAACAAAATATCATGTGAAACAACATGTGATGGTCAGTGCCTTCTGTGACATACCTGCGCTCATCCTTTTTCCTCCAACATCCCAGGTTTTTACATAGCTGCTCTCCCAAAATAGCACAACGGATAGTTACATCATATTCTGTGTATTGGTACACTAAATGATAATTAAATATCTATCTAGTGAACAATGACGCTAAGAAGCTCATGCCAGTTAGCAGGCTAATGTATGTGGTTATCATGCCAATAAACCAATTTGATTGGCTACTCTCCTTAGGATGACATCAAGTCCAATCAAGTTAGGGTTTCCCTTCCTACTAAAAATGCAACCAAATTCAGTAACCCACTAGTTACCAGATGCTTTGTTTTTTCTAGGCCTCTAATAAGAATTTGACGGCGTAAAATATGAATAAATATATGCATAGCAAGTTTCTTAGCTTCATTAGTTTCTGTTAAAGAGACTGGATCATTATTAAAAGACATTCTTGCAACTGTAAATATTAGTTATTTGAATTCAGTCATACTCTTCCATTAATTCCACAGGGCCTTGCAAGCCTAGCGGCATTGAGGCTATTATGGACTGTCAAGCAGACTCTGCAACCATATCCTGGCAATCAGCCGTTGGAGCTGTGTCCTACGTTACCAAGCTCACAGCTTCATCAGGCCAGCCCGCCAGCTGTGCCACCAACCACACCAACTGTCAGCTGACTTCTCTGCAGTGTGGAGAGGAATACAATGTCACTGTAAAAGCCCTGGGAGAGACCTGCAACAACACTGCCCAAATGGCAGGACACCTCATGACAGGTGTGTCACTGTATATCTACATGTGTGTGTGTGTGTGTGGGCATTTGTAGTGTGTGAACCTGCCTTTGTGTGTTTGTTTTTTTGGCTGAAGCAGGGATGAGCAACCATGCGCAATGGAAGGCCAAGAGTCTGCAGGTTTTTATTCCAACCAAACACTACACCAACCAATTTCACAGTTAGCAGACCTTCAGCCAGAGCGTGAAATCAGCTGGTCTAGTGATTGGTTGAAAACCTGCATACTCTTGGCTCAATCTCATTTGTTCTTTCAATGTTTTTATAGCATTGCACAACAGTTTGAATTTTAATCACACTGAACATAAATGCACCTGAGATAACACCCCCCCCCCCCCCCCCCCGCAGAGCCCTGTGTTCCCATGAATGTGTCTGCCCACTACAATGTGAGCATTGCCCATGTGCTGTGGGACGCAGCAAGAGGCGCCAGCTCCTACTCTGCTGAGGCTGTGACTGACCAGGGCTTGACAGCCACCTGTAACACCACCGACAACCACTGCTACCTGACCGGCCTGCGGTGTAGTCAGATCTACAACATCACTGTGACAGCACACAACCTGGCCTGCAACAACACTGTGACCTCTGACTCCTACCGCCTCATGACAGGTGAGGTACCTAATCAGGAAGTGAGGTGGGATTGGATGGAGACTGGAGTTCCCATTATGACACTGACACTGTCCATACAGGTTGTTCACTTCCAGGATTGAAGAATAAACTTATTGGATGGTTGAATGATGGTGATAGAGGTTGAATAGAAAGGGATGGTTTAGTGACTTTAAAATAGTTAACTCTGTTCAGGTATGGCTCTGTACAAGTATGGCAGTGTCTTTCTTTCATGCTGAAATGTGTATGTTTTCCTCTCGTTCAGAGCCCTGCCCGCCCACCAACGTTCAGGCCCATGTGATGTGCGAACAACTCGCTGCAACTGTTTCCTGGGAACTGAGCAACTTTGCTGTGGGTTATGTTGCCTACTTTGACAGCCATAATAGCCACAACACTTTCTGTGCTGCCACAAGTCCAGATACCACCTGTACCGTGTCGGGACTGATGTGTGGCACAATGTACTACATCAGAGTCAAGGCCCTGGGACAGCAGTACAACAGCTCTGACAGCACAGTGATCAATCTCACATCAGGTGAGGACATAGACATGCACACCCACATGTCACAGCAACTGATAACTACAGTGTGTCTAAGTTTCTACCTTTCTATGGGAGTCCATGTTTAAACTTACTTTTGTTGTTTCCCCAGCTCCGTGCCTCCCCAGCACTCTCCATGTAGAGGTTGATTGTAGCTCTGACAGTGCTGCCACGGTGTCCTGGAATATGACTGATGGGACTGCAGACTTTTCCCTGACGGCCTGGGTCCATGGGAGTCATCAGACCCTGTGTACAACCCAGCAGAACAGCTGTAATGTGACAGGTTTAATGTGTGGGGAAAGGTACAACCTCAGCCTCTCCGCCAGCAACGAGCAGTGCAATGTCACAGCACCAATGAATGCTAACCTCGCCACACGTGAGTTGAGCATTTGCTGTAGATCCTCATAAGTAGCTACTGTTGTTTCTGGGTTTTATTTCTACAAGATTTCATCCTCATCCATCAACACGTCTCCGCAGGTCCTTGTGCCCCTGAGGATTTGGTTGTAGACCTGCAGTGCGGCTCCCAGACAGCAGACTTGTCCTGGCAGGAGAGGTCTGAGGTGGAACTGTACATAGTTAGCGCCATCAAGGAGTCAGGAGGGGAAGTGCAGCAGTGTAACTCTACAGGCTCTACATGTCAGTTCCCTGGTCTGGCCTGTGGAGAAACATACAACTTCACTGCCACAGCACACAGCCAAGGCTGCTCCAGCCAGGCCAGTCCCACCGTAACCATTGAAACAGGTACTGCGGATGTTAAACACTTTTTTATCTGCCTTATTCTTTTGGTAGAATGTGATCATTTCACTATTTGAGGGCAATGGAGTCTAACAGCCCCGTTGTCTTTCTCCCCCATTTCCAATCTTTTTTTTATCCTTTCTCCTGCCAGAGCCATGTCAGCCGGTGGCTGTGTCTGCCCAGGCGCCCTGTCAGAGTGAGACGGTCCACATCTCCTGGCACCAAGCGAGCGGTGCAGTGAAATACCTAATTACAGCCACTGGGAGCCTTGGATACATGGAGGCCTACAATACCACCTACACCCTTCTGTCAGCCGCTCTGCCGTGCGGACAGGACTACAACATCACTGTGCAGGGGCAAGGCAGCCGGTGTGACAGCATCCCCAGCAGCCCTGCCTTCCTCAAAACTAGTATGATCCTACATCATATACTATAACGCACATGCACAATTTCTGTCTGTCTCTTTCAGTGTTCTGTATACATGTTTAACTGTGTGTTCTCGTCCCCCCCTCCATCCCCAGCCCCTTGTATCCCCCGGGACGTGGTGACCTATGTACAATGTGAATTGAACATCGGCTCTGTCAGCTGGGCACCCAGTGATGGTGCTGAAACATACACTGCCGTGGCCACTGGCCGTGATGGCCACACCCACCAGTGTGTCTCCAACACCACCTCCTGCACCTGGGAGGACCTGCACTGTGGTGAGGAGTACACCGTCAAGGTGACAGCAAAGGACGAGAACTGCACCAGCCTACCTAGCAACTGCTCTTTCATCCATATGGGTACGTTATGTGCAAGCGCCTAAATTTACAGAATATTAATAATTGCAGATTTTGTATATATGTATGTGTCAAATGCATTAACTGTGTAATTGCAACCTCAGATAGACCATCAAAATATCTTACTCAATTTCTCCCTCTTCGTCCAGATACCAGCAGCTCATTAGCACCTTCACCCAGAGAGAGAGGGGGGCTTAATCAGTAAAATCAGCTGCTGTAGTTTTTGGTTGGAATGAAACCCTGTATCCTCTTGGGCCTTGATGGCACATGGTTGAAGACCACTGTTTCTAATTTATCAGCCATCTTTGTTTCTTCCAGATCCCTGTGTGCCCCAAAACCTGGTTGGCTCTGTGGACTGTGACATGAAAGTGATCTCTCTGAGCTGGAACGCCAGTGAAGGGGCAAATTTGTACATGGTAGCAGCTGAAGCAGGGAACAGTATGATTGAGCTCACCACTAATGACACCAAAGCCTACTTCTCCGAGTTCACCTGCGGACAAGTCTACAGCCTGACAGTCACGCCTCACAACCAGCACTGCCCTGGCAACTCTAGTGCACCGGCTCACATAGAGACATGTAGGTTATGCACCTCTCATATTCACCTGAAATAAATTCAGAAAGTAGTTTAGTTTAGATTTGTTCAATGGGACAGTTATAAAACATAGAATCAAACAGATAAAAAAATAACAGTGATAAAATGCAATGGTAAAAAACAAAAAGAAGAGTTGCAATTTGCAAAGGTGAGATAAAAACAAAAGAAACAAACAAAACAGCAGAAATGACACAGCTGGATTGGATTACATAATCTAAATGACAACAGATTACAACATGGTGGAAAATGATACACAAACAAGAACCTATAAAATGAATGAAGTAGTAACAGCACCTTTACGAACACTGCAGTTGTTTTTCAGCTCACACAGGACTAAAGTTAATTTGTATGTCTCTCTCTCCCAGGGCCCTGCCCACCTACAGCGGTCGTTGCCTCCCAGGACTGTCTCTCTAGCAATGTCCTGGTAAACTGGCAGGCCAGCAACGGGACAGACTACTACATAGTCACCATGCAGACTGACGACGGCTTATCAAATACCTGTCTGTCCCCCACGAGCGAATGCAGTGTCCCCAGCCTGGCCTGTGGGCAGAACTTCTCTGTTTCAGTCACAGCTTCTAACCAGCAGTGTAACTCCACCTCCAGTGTGCCCACCAACCTGCAGACAGGTGAGGAGGGCAACATGTGCAGTATGTCATTGTAATGAGTAGTTTCATCCAAGCAGTCTGATTAATCAAAGATGCATTTAACCATGATTGAGCCTATAAAACACATTGGTTACTATGCAAACTCTTGTGATAACCAGGCAGCTAGTTTGTATATTATGTATAAATTTCTTCTTTTATTTTTTTTATTGTTACTGTTACATATGTATACTGCTTTGAAGAAAGCTTTTCTGTCCGTCCACATGATGGTAACCATTGTATAAAAACCTTAAAGGAATAGTTCACCCCAAAATTAAAATGACTCATTATCTATTCAATCTCATGTCAGTCGAAGTTTGTAGGACCACCAAACACACAGCGAATCCCCATGGCTCCATCTCAGCCTTCTCCCAAACAGAGTCAGAGTTTGGGAGGTCATCTCTTCACAGCCCCAAAAAAGCATAAATATCTATCAAATTTCTTTGAACAGCACACGCAGCATAATCTACGTTTTTTGTAGCCAAACGATTGCACTGTGGGTCCAAAAGTTCAAAATTTACCTCATTATTTCCTATATTTTCCACACTCACAATGCTCTGGTTGCACATGCATGCTATAGCAAGTAGGATGTGTGTAATATTGGACTTTTGGACCTACGGGGCAATCATTTGGCTACAGAACACTTGGATTATGCTGCACAAGCTGTTTGGAGAAATCTGATGGACATTTTATGCTTTTTTGGGGGCTCTGAAAGGATGGCCCCATTAACTATGGAACTATGGGGGATAACTCGCTGTGTGTTTGATGGTCCTACAAAATTCAAAGGACTTTTCCTTTAATGACCTTGAGAATGTTCTTTACTGTATTTCATCACTGCTGTACCAACAATCACAGGTATTATTGCTATATTTCACCTCAACATTATTATTACGTTTGATTACACCAAGTAATAATTAACCCTTCTTGTCTCTCTCCTACCTGCAGTGCCATGTGTTCCCACTAATGTCTCAGTGGTGACGGACTGCGCCAACAATACCGCTGTTGTGTCCTGGTCTGCCAGCCAGGGGGCGGTACAGTACTCTGTCTCTGCCTACAGTAGTCAGGGCAACGTCACCTGCCAGAGCTCGGACCTCCACTGTAGCCTCACCAGCCTTACCTGTGGCAGCCGCTACACTGTTCAGGTGGTGGCTGTGGATGACAGCTGCTCTAGCACCCCCAGCCAGGCTCTCACATTCAACTCAGGTACACACACACACACACACACACACACACACACACACACTCTAATATGTATATTACTAGATATACACTCATGTACTCTATATACCGCACACTATCAACTTTAAATTCTTAGTTGAGTAATCAAATGATCCCCTTTGTTCCCAGCCCCCTGCCCACCCCATAATGTGAACGCCCAGGTCAACTGTTTGTCGGACGTCATGATGATTTCCTGGGATCCCAACACAGATGCCGAGTACTTTTTGGTTTCAGCAGTGGCGGAAAGTGGAGGCAGCTATTCATGTAACGCCACAAGTACTTCATGTTCCATCAGCAGCCTGGCTTGTGGAAAGACCCTCACTGTGGGAGTCACGGCTGTCAGGGGCGGCTGCCACAGCCAACTCAGTCAAACTCTTACCGTCTTATCAGGTACAGTATAAAACTATGGGTAAAGTCTATGGAGGACAAAATGTGACACTTTTGGTAATGGTTAGGAAGCTTGGTTCATTATGTCACGTTTTGTCTTCCGTAGCAATCATGATTCCACTGAAATACACTGTGAAATTTCTGTTTTTGAATGTTTTTCATTATTCCCAGATAGTAAGACACGATTTAGAGCCTACGTGTCCAAACCCTGAATCCAGTCACTGAATTCCCTTTCGTGTGTATTCTCCAGCTCCCTGCCAGCCCCAGGGGATTAGGGGCAACATCGACTGTGTGACCGATTCAGCCTGGATATCATGGAACGCCACCTCAGGGGCGGAGAGCTACACTGTGACGGCTTTAGGCGGAGAAGACTACAGAGCCAACTGTACCACTTCCACCAACACTACCTGTGAGGTGGAAGACCTGGCCTGTGGCGTCCTTTATAACTTCACTGTTACTGCTACCAACAGCCAGTGTGACAGTCTGCCCAGTGCCACCATTGAGTTACAGACAGGTAACAGCACTGCTTAGAACTGAGTTCAGCCCTAGTGGTAGTGAGAAATAAATACTCGGACCATGACTAAAACCACACTGCGTACATACTGCAGTGTTCACTAATAAATGTATTTTCCCCCAGCCCCCTGTTCCCTCTCCAGTATCACAGCATTCTCTCAGTGCCACAACTCCTCCATCCTTGTCGACTGGGAACTGATGGAGGGCGGCGAGGGAAACACTGTGTACATCGCCACAGCAGAAGCTAGTGACCGTACCTACCTGTCCTGTAACAGCACCGACACCAGCTGCTACCTCCAGGGAGCGCGATGTGGTCTCCGCTACACCATCAGCGTAGCCCCGTCGCCGGACCAGTGCAGCGATCTGAGAAGTCCGCCTTACAGGATTAGCACGGGTACATAGAGAGTTCTGTTTTGGTATTCTGTGATGCATTACATCTTCTAAAATATTAGCTCAGAGGGACAGCATTGTGTAGATTACCACAAAATACTGTTACCCTAACCATCACCCAGGCTTTTAAGATAAGATAAAACCTTTTACTCACACATAACTAATCCTGACCTCCTCTCTCTTGCTCTTCACAGAGCCTTGTCCACCCAGGGACCTGATGGTAAATGACGTGACCTGTGAAGCCCGCAGTGCACAGGTGTCCTGGAGCCCCTCTCTGGGGGCTGAGACCTACCATGTCGTCGCTAGGGGTGAAGATGGACATGTACATCAATGCAACACCAGCTACAGCAACTGCACCCTGTCCGAGCTCCATTGTGGCCAGCACTATACAGTATATGTGACTGCCAGCCATGAGAACTGTTCCAGCAAGGCCAGTCAAAATGTCACCCTCAACACAGGTATTTGTCTTAAAGATAATGTACTTACCACTGCGTATATGCATGAGATATACACTGACAGACACTGGATATGAGGCACATTCACCTAACATGACTAAATAGTACCAATTTCAGCACTTTGCTAAGAAAAACAAACTTAAAACCTAGCAATCTTCCTTCCCTCCAGGTCCCTGCCA
Source organism: Centroberyx affinis (assembly GCF_046629955.1). Classification (NCBI taxonomy): domain Eukaryota; kingdom Metazoa; phylum Chordata; class Actinopteri; order Beryciformes; family Berycidae; genus Centroberyx; species Centroberyx affinis. The sequence goes on along the minus strand of NW_027278814.1, from coordinate 868,310 downwards.
GCCGGCCAATCTCTCAGTCATGTCCCACTGTGCCAATCAGTCTGCAGTGCTGTCATGGTCACCCAGCAAGAACGCTGTGGATTACTTTGGCTGTGCCCAGGCTGAGGATGGCGACATGCTGTACTGTAGCAGCACAGAAACCACCTGTACCATCGAGGGTCTCGAGTGTGGAACCAATTACAACTTCTCCGTCCAGGCTTCAGATGGGACATGCAACAGCTCCTTCAGTGACCCGGTGCTGACTGGAGCAGGTATAGGATTTTGTTGTTATGCATGATACTTCTCAAAGACTCGCAAGGAACATCCAATAATGCTATCATAGAGGGCTGATACAGAATTATGTTTGCCCTGGACTGTGAAAGATCTATAAGTATAGCTTATCAGGCCTCACATTACGCCTGCTTGCTGCCTTTAAAACCAACTAATACATTAACTCTCCCTGTCTCTCCCTTAGCTCCCTGTCCTCCAGACAGTTTGCAGGTGCAGCTGCTGCCCATGCAGATGGAGAACCAGGTGTTGCTCTTCAGCTGGACAGAGGTCACCTGTACAGACATCCAATACCAGCTGAGGTTGACAGGGAGTCTCCTAGGAGACAGCCAGGCCCAATTCGAGCTCTCTTCCTATTGGACAAGCATGACGTTCTATGAGATACCCCTCCCCTGCAGTTCATCCTACCTCGCCACAGTGGAGAGCAAGAGCCCTGCTGGTGCCAGCGGCCCCTCCATGGCTATCAGTGGAACTACAGGTACACTGAGGACTCAGGAACCATAACTATTGTCATCATAGGTTTCACTCTTCCCACTCTTATCTCCCCATGTACAGTATAGACAGTTCTACAATTCAATACTAAATCAACAACAAAAATGGTCTTATGTATGGGTCCCTGGGCAGAGGTGGAAAGTAACTAAGTACATTTACTCAAGTACTGTACTTAAGAACAATTTTGAGGTACTGGCACTTTTCCATTTTGTGAGACTTCATACTTTTACTCCACTACATTTCATAGGGAAACATTGTACTTTTTACTCCACTACATTTATCTGACGGCTGTAGTTATTGCAATAAGCAGAATAAGGTTTTACATGCAGAAGATCCGATAAGCTCATAAAATATGTTGCATTGTAAGAATTTAAACTCCCCAACAGTATATGGAGTAGTAACGGTAACACTCCAATTCTCCCTCCCCCAGCTCCTTGCCCACCATCAGGAGTGACGTACAGTGGTAACAGCTCCTTTGCCACTGTTCATGGAATGCGTCTGTGTTTGCCACCACATACACGGTGTATGACAGCCGTGTTTCGCCCCGGGCCCAGGGTGTGCAGCACAGCAGAGCTGTCCTGCTCTCGGTCCAACATCTCTGCCAGTGCCTGGTGGTCACAGCCCAGCAACACCAGCTGGGGAAAGTGAAGCAAGCAGCGTCATGAATGGTAGGAACTGTGTGCGTGTGTGGGTGTGGGTGTGTGTGTGTGTGTGTGTGTGAGGAGGTTGCTGTATAGAAGACAATCAGATGCATTTAAGTGTGATAGCATGCATACATTCATAGAAAGCATTGACTTGAACAGGAGTAATGCTGTATTGTACTGTTGAAATAAAAAAGACAGAATATTATATTGTTTAAACAAACTACCTAATTTATCTAATGCTCATTCTCTACAGTGGTGACACGCAGGAAGAGAGAGCTCAGTGAAGAAGAAAATGGTGAGTTATGGTATTAGTAAAAACTTATTTTATGAAAATGACATGATAGTATATCACTACTCAAACTATCTGTAGATATTTTTGCTCAACCACTTATTGTTGATTTTAAAATATTCATACACAGATTGAACTGTTACACAAACTGTGTATTTTTAGAAGGGGTATGACAGGGTTATGATTATTTTTGTCATGTAACAGTAAATATTAGTAGTCAAAGCCTTCAATGCAGCCTTTATCACAACTACTATTTTAAAGCTAAATGAAAGGGATATTTCCAAAAGAGACACTAACCTTTCATGCAATCCCCTAAGACTCAACTTCCTCCATCTGTATCAGACACAAACGTTCTGAATCAGCCAGGCCTAATTCACAAATCTGGCCTTTTTTTCCCCACAGGAGGCCTCTCAGTTCCCATGGTGCAGGTCACCGTGGAAACGTCAACAGTCATCCTAGTCGAGTGGACTCCAGTAGACGACGCCACCCAGTACAGCCTGGTTGTCAGGCAGGAGGCCAGCTCCCACAAGCCTCAGGTACTGACTGTGATCGGGCTGAGCACCATTCTCCCTGACCTCGACCCAGACACGACCTACTGCCTGTCAGTGTCGGCCAGGAGCTCAACATCTACTGGGCCCTACTCAGGGCCTGTGTGTGTGCAAACACAGGATCCAGATGTGGAGAAGACCTCTGAAAACTAAGCCAGCGGTCTGTGGATGTCTCGCAACTAGAATGTGACGGTCTTGCCGCTGTACAGCAGTATCAAAGCGGCAGCCCTTTTTAATAGCTATTAAAATTTCAAAGCCAATCGAAGAACAAATCCTCTGTTCCAGTTGTTAATACACAAGGATGACTTTAGATCTGGTGGAATATTGGAAGGGGCGAGGGGTTGTTCAGGATACTTCTGTTGGTTTGCCATAACCTGCACAGGTATCTGTAGTATTTGCAGGTTGTATAAGGAAAAACTGGAATTGTAGGACTGTTGCAATAGTCTAGCCACTGATAACACAACTACAGGGTATTCATATATTTGACAATATCCTCATCTGAAGTTAGGCGTAGGTGTCTTCCAGGTGAAGAATTTCTAACTTCCTCCGTTTGTGAAAAAACTTTTCATGAAATTGTTCATTGTTTGCTGTTGGGTAAGAGGTTCAAATATTTTTTGTTATTTTTTCATACTTTTTTCCTTTTTATTCACTTTTGTAAATGTTATAGCTGTCTTAAAAAGTAATATATAAGGCAGTGTTTTACAACTACAGAGAATGTTTACTTTTTGCCATTACAAATGTATATTTAATATGGAAAATATTCTCAAATAAAGTTTGAATAAAACTATCAAAGGTCATTGGTGCATTTTTCAGATTTTCTATTCCAGCAGAGTCCATTCAGTCATTCATCTCAGTATGTTTCTTGAAAGAATGTACAAAACCAAGCTTTCTGTCAGCAGTTATTTTTGGATTCTTCTGGCTCTCGTGGACGCTTACACCGGCTTAGAAGATCGTGCATCTCTCAGAAAAAAGCTTGGGTTTATAGATTTTTTTCAATATAACATACTGACACCTGTATGATTACACTGTGAGCGTTTAGTTTTGCAAAATTTGTATGATAGTTTTCAAAGACTGTTGCGTATGCCCCTAGGTTTCTACTGCAGTAGAGTAGGAGGGGCGGCTATGGTAGGGATCATGACGGAAAACATGTTATTTGGGCCCAGGGTTCAAAATACCGAACTATTCCTTTAACATACAGATCACTTTCTGTTGGGAACATTGGCATTATTTTGTACTTCCGGATGTCGCTGCTCTCATGAAAGTAAAGAACAAACTGATGTGTCCTTCAGTACAAGTGTTTTATTAGAAAACAAAATGCAACAGAGCAATAACCCAAACACAGCACAAGCAGGGCTCAGTGTGTGGTAAAAATTCCCCTTTGCAGACTGCCCTAGAGGATTAAAACATTCTCAGACCCATTATGTACAAAGCCATATAACGTCCTGGGAGAAAAAGAATGAACCATAGAAAATTAAAATGCCATACTTTTCAAATCTCAGGTGAAGACTAACAATGGTCTAAAGGGGAGTGAGAAAGTCAGAAAAAGATAAACATAAAGCAACATTACATTGGCCAAAGAAGACAATTCCCGATGTTTGTCGTGCTAACATTTCTTCTCTTCAGCACGTGACAGACTAGACAATCAAGTAGAAAAAGAGAAAGAAAAGAAACACAGGAGTAGAAGTTGGTATTGCTCTAAGGGGACATTTTCTCGATGCTCTGGCTCCTTCTGCGTTCATGTTTACCGCGGTCGTTACTGGACTCTCTCTGACGATGGCTCTTCTCTTTGCTATGACTACGTTTGTGAGAACGCTGTTCTCCATCTCGGTCCCTGTCCCTCTCCCTGCTGTGGCTGCGCTCCCTTTTCCTGCTCTTCTCCTCTCCTCCCTCTGTTCTACCGCTTTTGTGCCTCCTCTCCCTGCTTCTACTCCTGCTGGAGCGTTTGGCCTTCCTCTCCTCCCTGTGCCTCTCCCTGTCATCTTTGTGTCTCCTCTCGTCGGTCTCTCCCCTGCTCTTCTTATCCCTGGACCTCTCCCTGTCGCTGCCCCTGTCTTTGTGATGATCCCTGTCCTTCCTCCTGCTCTTGTCCTCACCCCATCCCTCTCTTTGTCTCTACGTTCGCTCCTTCGTTCCCGGCTGCCGCTGCGACTTCTTCGACGCTCTCGCCGGTCTTGATTCCTGTCTGCGCTGCGGGACCGCCGTCTCTCCCTGTCTCCTCGTTCCCCTCTCTCCCTCTCTCTGTCTCTATCTCTGTCCCGGTCCCTGCCCTCTCTCTCCTTCCTCTGCCGGTCACGCTCCCTCTCCAGCTCACGGTCAAAGCTGGGGCCGTGGCGGTCCCGTTCACGGTGGTGGCTCCTGCTCCTTGACCGTTTAGGGGATCTTCTGGGGCTTGGTGTCCGTCTGGGGCTCCTGGCAAAAAGGGTATTATTAGCTACAATTTACTAGAAAACTTAACAGTCTGAAAAGGTGTAGGTTGTATACAAGACCATCTGAGGATAAGAATCAGAATCATTTAATGCACTACCTGGAGCGGCGGCGTTCCCCTGGCCTCGCTGCCTCTGCCCCTGTGAACGTGGCTGCTGCCGCCGCCGCCGCCTCCTCCTCCTCCTGCGGCTCCTTCTGAGGAATCTTCCGAGGCCGGGCCTTCATCTGCTGGTCGATCATCTTCTGCACAGGCACTGGGATACGAGGGAACAGGGTGGAGAACCACTCCAACTTGGTCAGGAAGGAGCGCAGCATCTCTCCAATGGTCATCATACAGCCGCCTCCTGCCTTTACATCTAGCTCCTAGAGACAATGGGTGGGGAAGAGCCGTGCAAACATAATTAGCACACACAGGCAAGGCAAACCTATTTGCTTTTATAATCAATGCTTGCCTTAGATCAAAAAGTAATTTGTGATGACCAAGTACTGAACCTTCACCTCTGTTCATCTAGCTTAATCTCTCAAATATCAAATGTGCCTGGCTTTAATTCTGCTGATTCTAAATAGAGGAAAAGTATAAAAATGACAAAAAAAAAGTGTGCCTCATCTAAACTGTCTGGCGGTCCCAGGAGTCTGTATTTACAAAGTGAGCTCCACCAATCAAGCAAAAATTATTCATGTTTAAAACATTCAGTAAGATCTTTCCCCCTTTCCTCCACATCTTCAGTTTAAAATATATATAGCATATTCTCAAAGTGATTCCATCCTGTAATTTAAAACCAGAAATGAAGGAAGGGAGAGCAGTATCTAAGAACACTGAGACGCATCTTCATTGTGTCAAAGGGACAAGGAGAGAGAAGCCTTGGCTTCTTTCTTCAATCTCTCTTCAGCAAAATGAACTATTCAGGCCAGTATGTGGAAAAATAATTGCCCACAGTGTAAGCACAGAACGGAGCAGGTAGGTAAGTGCACACCAGTTGAACAGTAATCAACTTCATATGGTAGAGAACAGCCGCTTTGCACTCACACACGCAAACCAACAGTGCTGAGATACAATATCCAATTCACCTGCTGCACAATGGGCATCTAAAGAAAAGAACAGGGAAATTAACCAGTTGGGTAGGATGTCATAAGATCAGTTCAAATATATTGCAACAGAACATGAAAGAAGGCCTGGTTGCACAGCCTGGGAGTCAGATTATTTTTTATTATATATAAAGAAAACATAACAGGCTCATGTCACAAAATGTGAGATGTGTTATATTGTGTCTGTGGGCTGTGTACTGATGCTCCAATTGGCATTTATTTGAAATATTGTTTTGTGCAACAAGTCCTGATAAAATCTTGTGAAAAAAACAGAGGGCATGCCTTGAGATCACATTAGACTAAAAGATTTACTCTGAATCATATATACTTACCCTGATAATAACCAGCAGCACAGCAGTGAGCAAGTAACCTAGCTACTCAAGTTTAGAGGACAAAACTGGGGACAATTAAGCCAAATGAAGGCAAAGGTGAAAAATCAGCTATGAGCATCACAACGGGGGGGAAACGGGCAGATTGTAAACATGTGTCATGTGACTACTGCGTATTTACTGAAGAGAAAGAAACATTAAATTATTACCCGTGGTGACATACCTCCTCATCATCCAGGAAGCCATCATACCATTCCACCAAATCGGGGGGGGGCTGGGTGTATCTGTTTCAAAACAAAAAACAGCAAAAGACAGCACAATGTCAGCACCCCAATGAATGAACCGGTTTGCATGTGCCACTTATTTCAAATACGATAGCAGGAGCTTCCACTGTGATTCAAGACCTCTTCAAGTGACACTTTTTAATGAGCTTTTGAATAAAAGCTGGGATGCAACTTAGGAGGAAAGTGTCCCTAAACACATATAGACCTGCAGGAGGAGCAACTAAAACATTACAATTAAATTTTCCATTACTAAGTATAACATGGCCATTATCATCTGTTAATTTGTTAAGCTTTATTAAAATGTATTTGATATTTAAAGCCTTGCACTAAGATTATATTTTGCATAAAATGTTAATTTTTTGAACCTGCAGTAATGTGACATTCTGAAAACACTGACATCTTTTAAAATGGGCACGTAATTCAACCATTAAAACAAAGTGACCTTATCAACAACTGCAAAATAGCTGGTAAAGTACAAAATCTTTGCATTTCTCATGACAATCTACCCCCATCACAAAAGCATCATACCTTATGTACATGAAGCCAAGTGCTCTGATGTAGGGAGAGTCTGTGTGAGTGATCAGACCCATCACCTGTTTGCGGGTCAGCTTGAGGGTAAACAGTTTGTACAGAAGACAAAAAGCAGTCGACACAATACCACCAGTCCCGACTCCACGCACCTGACAAGGATGAAGACAAGATAATCATTTGTTAGCCACCTCACAAGCACATGAATTGCAGCTAGGCTGTAATTAATGGCAGACCATTTGTTGATGACAATACTTGAGGACCTCAGTGTCCTAATTACAGTTGAAATAGGCAATTTATCCCTACTTGGAAATTACACAAGTGATCTGGCCTTGGCTACCATACTTTGTTTTGAAAAATCAAGACAGGGCTTAAGATAGATAGTCATGTTTTTATGTGTTACTTGAAAGAGAAAAACGCGGGGAAGACAAAAAGCACGTACTTCTAACTTACCCCTCCGCACATTCCAGTTTGGCCCGCAGTCTTTCTGCTTCCTTTTTCCCATGGTTCAACGTGAGTCACCTGTGTGGACGGAGAGAGTCTCATTAGCTAGCTTGAGACATCTGGCTGCACGGCCCAACCACAATTGTCACTATCCACACCAAACAACGTGAAGACTGTTTATCTCCCTGACAACATCTTGCATAACTTTTGTGCTTTTTGTGAAATTATCAGACTATTGAGGGCGATCGCCAACCGAAATGCCAATCCATCGATAGCCTAAACCTCCTCTAACAACCTAGCGATCTCAAGCTACAAACAGGACGTTACTTCAAATAATGCTGGACAACTCAAATCTAAGTTAATTTCATTTAGCCATAGCTAACGTGCGATAACTCAGACTGTTTTATAATAGCCTTACTAACTTAAGCCAACCTTGTTAGGTTAAGCTAACATTAGCACTCATAAAATTGTGTGCTGTACTACGCAAATATCCCTACTCGTTGAATTCCTTTCCGATAATTAACGTTAGCTAACTACGGCTATCTGGTCACCATTACCGAATTAGCTTAGCTATTCACCGAATGCAGCCAACGTGCTAACAATTAGCTTGTTTTAGCATTTGGGTTGAGGTTAACGTTATCTAGCTAGCGTGTTAGCATTAGCCAAGAAGATATGTTACCTTGAAATAGATTTCGTCCACGACTTCATGGTAGGTTTTTAGTTCATACAGCTGAACTTTGAAATATGGAGAGGATAGCACATTGGTGAGAATCATAGGGTTTAGGTTCATAGTCTTTTCGTTACCCCATAGGGGCAATACATTTCCATGTTTTCCTGGTGCAGGCTTGCTAACGGCCTGTGCTTGTTGCTGGTTCCCGACGTTAGCCATAATGGCTGAATCCCACGCCGCTAACCTTAGTTTCCACAGTAAGTGTATTTTCGATTAGAACCCCATCAATATCCAATGTTAAATCTTCGATCGTTAACCGTTTCGGCGGTTTCTGAAGATGTGGAGGTAAATTAACGGCGACAACTTCCCGCCGTCGTTATAAAGTGCAGTAACGAAGTAGGACCGTCCACAACGGTGGTGCAGTGCACTAGCCGCTGCTGAACGTAACTTGAGCGTCATTCAACCGCAACAGCACGTAAACCTCACGTAAACTAACGTAAACCAACGTCAACTGCCGGGGCCAGTCATGTTCAGTCGTTTTGAAAACAAAAGCTGGCATTTACGTACATACGGTTTAAATTGTATTTGTCAACACAAAAAACAAATATATACCTGCAGCATATACCCTGCGAATGTATAATGAAACATAAAAATTTTAGTATATGTAAAAACAGCTAATAAATGCATTTGTCATTAATTATTAATTTTATTTGCTTTTCACACCGACATCCTCAGTGGAATTTTATTTTGAAAGGTACATGTGCTTTGCCTGCATAACCGGAAGTGATATTGTCAACTATTGCTGCTACTGTTCATGGAACAACTGGGTTACTGACATACATAACCGAAAGTCTCCACAATTTTCAAAAATTTCAAAACCCACTAAATTGTGGCCAACTCTTTTTTTTTTTCTTTTTTTTTTACAGTCTGTGGGCCACCTCCATCATTTGACCAGACTTTTAAACAAGTAGCCTAGCGTTTGGTCAAGGTTAGGAAACAATAGGATGCTGGGAATAGTGGTTGACCCAATACATCAAGGCCATAACAAGCAGCCACTGGCAGTCTGGTCCAGTGGTGTCTATTCATGTATGGAGGGCCAGGAGTATGCAGGTCTTCCTTCCAGCCAAACACTACACCAGCTGATTGCACCCATTAGCACACTTTCAAGCAGGAAGGGAGCAGCTAATTAGTGAAATCACCTGGTATAGTTGGAAGGAACACCTGTATACTCTTGGCCCAAGACAGTTCTGTGCAGCACAATGATAGACTGTGTTTACCTGAAGTGGGGGGAAATGTTTATTTCACTATGACAATTAGGCCTAGAGGAGTTTCTCACTGAGAATCATGCCTGCACCCATGTCTGCCAAAAGAGTACTTGAAATGCAGCACAAGAAAAAGAAAGAAAAAAGCGTTCTCCAGAATGCACTTTTTATTTACAGCATTGGCCTTTGTGTGATTAGAAATATGCAACAATCAACAGTCTTTCAACATCTGAGAACAATTCTGAACACCAATGACACATGGACTTCAACATCAGTGACTTGCCTGACTAAAAAACTTTTCTCCAAACAAGTTTATGGAATTCTCAATTGATTTGGTAGTGAATGAAGGCAAGGGATCACATACAACACAGGTCGAGAGCCAGCCTCGATCTTAGAATGTCACCGGGTTGGAACCACAACCCACTGAACCACAGCAGCACTCCTGCTAGAATATTTCTAGAATAAGTGTGGCTCAACTTTCATTTTCATTACAGAAACTGTTCTGTTTCAATACATTAACTATTGCTTATACACTGGATATAGGTTTGCACTGGTGAAAAATATAACTTTAACTACACAGTGTACTTTCGGTTTTAAAGATAAATGTAATCCTTTTCACTTTGAAAACAACAACAACCCCCCCCCCCCCACACACACACACACACACACAGGTGTGGTTTCCAAAACACAAAATAAAAAAAACAATATGGCACTTGACAGTATTTGACAGACTCAGATCTCTGTAGGCTATTTGATGTTTTTGTTCCTTGGCTGAAACATATTCATATTCTCATATTTTAAATGCAGCCAACTTCTGAGCTGTTTCTTGTTGTAAAAATAGGCATCTTATTTCTGTCCCCTGCCTCTTCAGACATTACAAACAGAGAACAGAGCTGTTTATCTGTATTGGGATTGAGATAACGACAAGCAAAGGTGCTCTACTCATTATAGCCGAGGGGATGGAACCTAAATTCCCACACTGATAAACTACAACCTTTTTTGTGTGTATTGGTCTGAAAGGACACACCCGCCTCTACCTGCCCTCACCTCTTCCTGACACCCACTCACACCCCCACCCACCTTAGTCACTCTCGCCTCTTCACTCATCACATCATCATAGTGAGCCAAGCAGTCTGGTGGTTGTCTGTGATTGTCCCCTAATATACTGTCCTTATATACTGTACATTTCTTGCATCGTGACTTGTCATTTCTCTCTGTTTTTAAGAGAACACCACCAGTGGAGGATGGTGATATTATTTCTATATTATTATTATTTCTATTATGTTCAACTCTTTAGTCATTAGTTTAAAGTCATAGGAAAAATGGTACCAGCACTTTCCCATCCTTTGTCAGCTGCAACTGTATCATACCCCATCTATTTTACTAAATAAATACTAACAAAACCATTTATGATACCAGCAAAATGGTGAAACAAAATGCAAACCTTCCAGACTAAAAGCATGTTGGATATTTTTTTAGGTACTTAATAATAATAATTTACAGAGATAAGTGGTGGAGACCTAACAGCTCAAATGTCAATGAGAGAGGGAGAGTGTGGAAAGGGAGAATTATGGTGCTATTCCCTTGGCTTAGGGCTTTCACTGAACACAAGGCATAACTGAAGAACAACAGAAACACATTCATATACTGATGATTTCAGTTACCAAGATGTTCCAGAAATGTGGCCTTCAACTCCACTTTCTGAACACCAGGGAGCTCTCCTGTTCCACAGACGCTGTAGGTCAGATGTAGAGTGATTGCGTAAGAGAGATGAGGCCTCCTGGAGCGATGTGGGAACAATTACTAATGGCACCTCCCCTGCCTCTCCAGCTCCCCTCTGTTTAACCCCCTATCACATCAGTGTATATGTGGCACCATTTCTGACGAACACATGCTTTCCAAAGCCTAGCGCTTGATCACCACCTGCTCATAGGCCCCAGCTGCAACCCTGAAAGAGAAGGCCACAATGTGTTACATGACAGGAGATGAGGGTGGTTATCTGATCTGGCTGTGCTGCATACATTTTTTTCTTACAATGAACACAATCTCCTATAATGAAAATATCACAGTGTGAAATTTTACATATTAAAGACGTACAACATAGAGACCAGCAATTTGGTTATTACAGTCAAAGATTCATTTTCAATATCACCATTTACCAGCAAAAAAAATTCAATTTTGCCTTTGAATAGAGATAGAAACATTTTATCACCATCAGATATTGGCAGTCCCCATATTTGTGGGAAACGCCTGCCGTATGGCACCCACGTTCCACAAGTTACATAATCACACCCACCTAGTGTGTTGGCTTCCCAGCGCTGTGCTCCCACCAGGACCAACAAACAAGCTGAGCCCCTCCTCTGTAGCAACACACACACACACACACACACACACACACACACAAATCACAAATTAGGATACCGTCAATCAATGTGTCTGGCTGTGAAAATGGCTCACACTTAGTTGCTAGGCAATCTAAAAATAAATGACTATTGACAGGGGCACTTTGTAGGGAGGCTGGGCAGACAGCAGACAAAAAGCTGTTGCACCCATGAATCTTGCATCTCTTGACAAAAATTTGCGGAGGTAGCTGAGAAGTACTAGCAGAAAATTTACTTCCATGCCAAAAGTTTGCAAGCTCAATCTCAGGAATGAGGGAGAGAGCTCCCATTACTCAACGGAAATGAACAACTGGTTTTCCTGTCCTCTAAATGAACTCCTGGGTAAAGGCCAGTGCAGTCTGACATGGCAGCAACATTGTGTGCTGAGCTAAGGAGCAGTGAGGTGAGGTTAAACTGTCCTTGTGTTATCCACACAAATGGAATGCAACATAATCTTTCTAATTGTTAATCAAATGAACTTAAGTATAGGTCCAAGCTAAAGTCCTTTCAATTGGATTCAAGCCCAAATTTACAAAGATTGCAATACAAGACCAAAATATCCCATTTTATTCGCAAGGGCTAGACACCCCAAGTTAAAGTCTGATTTAATAAGAAATGTATGCCTATCAGTGTAGTAGGCTATACAAAGTTGCCTATTATCTAAGTTTTGTGGGAGCAAGTGACATTGCAATCAAATACGAAAGGTGGCTTTTTAATTATGACAACTTACAAAATTTTTTAATCATAAACAACAGATTGTCATGAAATCATACTGACCCATGTTTGAATTGTATTAAGAGCCTTGGGTTAATTTTGCTTTGGGGATACTGAAGACTGTTTGAAAGGAATGGCCAGGAACCATCACCAAGTTTTGAAACCAGTAACGCCTTAAATCATCTGACCCTGTCAACAAACAAGTAGGCATTATTTTTTGTGTGATGTAATAATATTTATTTTTATAGTTAAGACATTTGGCCAATCTTAATTGGAAACAACCTTATATTGTTACATGCAGCCTATTTGCTACTTGCTTATGCATAGCCAGCAATGGTGTAATATCCTGAGCCAACCTTCAAAGTCCACCAAGTTAAGGACGAGGTGTACTCACCCTCGGCACTGGAGTCCAAGAAGCCATGGCTGAAATCCTGGCTCTGCAGGATTTTCTCTATGATGTCATCAGCATCCACTCTAGTGGCGTCAACTCTCTTCAGCTGATTCTCCATAGAGTTCTGCTTTACAGGATGTCTAATGGAAAAGCAGAAAGGTTAGGAGCTGGTACATTACAAAAAATGTGCTTCGTAAGAAACACCATAATAAAACAATACAATGAAAGGTGTGGGATATGGAAACATGGCAGTCTCCTGAGGTTCAAGTTTGTTTATAACAAGGTTTTAACACACTTTGCAAAGATTAAAAACAATTGTATAGAGATTCATGTAAAAAGAAAAAGGGAGAAGAGGTAAAGGAAATAAAACAATAGTTCTGTTTTGTCTACATTAAATAAGAGAAAATTGCTGGTCATTTCATGATATAAAGAGCTTGTATGGAATCTAAATGCATGTTTTACATTATTACGGTCTGTCCATATAATTTTTCAGTCACTATAAAGCAGTGCATATCTTCTATCATAGCCATCTGTGCCAAACAAAATATGTTAACTTTTGTGTTTTCTACATGACAGACATTATCTACACAAATTCCCATACAAATTACTAATACAGAACTCTGTCAGCAATGTTTTTTTCTTGTTGTGCATGCTAAATAGTAAATCTGTGACACCCACTGCTTATCCATGGCAGAAAAGTTGTATGTACATCATGCATCCCTGAAACTAACTGTTTGGCTCCCCTGCCAACGGCTGGTAAACTGGTGTATTGATTTAAACTTGCTCAGTCACTTATACAGTGGATCAAATTTGTAATTCAACATGAAGTGTAGTAGACTTCAACTGACAAGAGGCAAATACCAAAAACTGTATACATGAGGCATTCAAACGTTATCATCTCAAAAGTTACCGTCCAGCGCTAGCTCTGGGCGAGTGTTAATTTCTGACCCCGTGTGTGAGTGTGTGTATTACCTCGGAGTCCTGGCAGGGGTGGAGGGGCGTTCAGGTGCATACAGAGAGGTGGCAGAGACTGGGGGTGAGGACCTGCTCTCCCTCCCCCCCCTCTCCCCCTGCGGCTCGCTGGGCTCCAGAATGCTGCCGATGCCTGTGGAGGCAGAACCTCCTGACGGGTTTCTCTGGTGGCTCAGCTCAGTTAAACTGGACGACCGCGAGTGATTTGTGCTGTAACCTATGGGAAAGGAGAAAATAACACTATGTGACAGGTTATATTTATGACCTGTGTGATAATAATGTTGTCTTTCTTTGAAGAAAATTAGTAAGTGTGTGTGTGTGTGTGTGTGTGTGTGTGCGCGCGCCTGTGTGTACCTGAGATTTTTGACTGCTGACTAGCATAGCTGGATGTTCTAGAGTGACCATAGGCTACCAGCTCTTCTGGGACGGATGCAGACTTCCCTGGAGTCTCTAAGTGGAAGAAACAGAGCATCAGATCTAGTTATCACCCACGCAGTATGAAAACCCCTATCTGCAGGCTTCATGATCAAAACATAAGGAGAAGAATACATACACTTTTAAAAAGAAACAGCTATTCAGAGGCAATGTTGGTTCTTCAAAGTGATACCCTAGAGGATTCGTTTTTGCTTTCTTCATGACCCTTTCCTTTGAGAGGCTCTAGCAAAAATCTGTTTTGTTGAGATTCAATATAGGACCAGATTTTGTTTAAAAAAATGGTTATGTATAAACTGTTCATGGCTACTCATGGTACCTCAGGAAGAATGGTTCTTTGTAGAACCTTGTCATAACAATTTCTTTACAGAATCAAGTCAAGAAATATAATCAAAGGTGTGCCATCCTTGTGAGAAACAGTCTAGTCTAGTCATGTTTATTTATATAGCCCTTTATCATAAGCATGTCTCAAGGGGCTTAAAAAAAACCTGTCATACATCAACAGAAGAAGAAATGCATTGTTTTTTGATCATAGGGTTCACTGTATGTACATACCAGTGACAGAATGGGATATGTGCATGTCTCCTCCCTTTCTGTCCTCATGGAGACACTCTGCCTCGGCCTGTGGGAGTCCCAGGGTCATGGCTGTGGATGGGGGACTGCAAAGGGAAAACAATAAGCAGTGGACTTATTTAGCAGCAGACTATTCGTTGTATCATTGGGTGTTAAAGAGCTCCTTCAATAACTTTATCAACAATGTGGCTAACGGCTAAACTGCAAACATTTTAATACATCGTTAAGCAGACAATAAAGCCACAAGTCTCTTTTATCAAATTGGTTAATATACAGCATCTATAAGTGGAAATTGTCTACTAAAACCGAATGGCAATTTTAATTAGCAACATCCTGTGTGCTTTTCTGATATTTATAAGACAGGAAACCCCACTCTCCTGCATTTGAGTTGCTAGCTTAAACTGAAGAGAGTGGGTGGAAGGGGAGACAGAGTGACAGACAGTGAGAAAGAGTGCAGTAACGTCATCTGAGGCTTTCCACTGAGCACTACTGTCATCCCCAACACACAATGAGTAACACTCCGCGGGATGATTAGGATGATGACTAGGCGATCCTTTGGTTTACACTTTGGTTTAGGCATCTGCTAGGCAACGGAGTGTGTTTTACTGAGAGGGAGTGGAACGTGAATGAGTTTGGAGAAAGACTGCGTAAGGGGAGGAAAGTGAAGGCGTGGCCATACGCACATGGTCTAAGCTTTGCCAGGAGTGTGCTGTTGCATCATGTTTTTCCTCAAAATAATTACATTTAGGGCTGAGCTGATCCCATATCAGTCATGAGTCACAACTGAGGCCGGGCAGGTTAGTGCCTGGGTGTGACCTTATTAGCTCTCTGATAATATCACCTTTTCATCAACACAATGGCACTAGATGACACAAAAATCTTGATACTGTCAATGTCAATTAGCATCAGACAGTGGGGTGTGTTTCAGACAGTGGAGTTTGTTTCAGTGTTATGGCAGACAGGATGTGTGGAAGACAGTTTCCTATGTGGGTACAGGTCTAAGCAGATTGTGGCAAGATAGATGGAGACTATCGTACATGAAGCAAGTAGAATGTTGTGGTTGCACACTGCACAGTGTATAAAAAGTGTTAACAGGCAGAAGTCTAACCTTCCTTTGTTCTAAGTTTCACCACCACGGTTATATTTTAAATTCATAAAAGGTTCAGACTTTAAAACTGAGTAATAAAAAAGAATGGATGAATGAGGATGAGAATTAGTTCTTACGTTTTAAAACAGGGGTCCCCAGACATTAGCTGTGTGGTGATAACAACCTGTAACAGAGATGAGAAGAATAACAATGAGAGCTGTAGGCTACACAAGCTGTACCTGAGCACATGCCATTTTCCTTCAGGTGTTGCTATTTACTTTGTAATGTTAGGGGTTAGATTTTAGGAAATGTAGGGAAATGTAGGGTTAGATGTAACCTGATTCTAGGTCTGTGCCCCAGGAGGAGCCTCCACATGTTTTAAATTCACTTCCATGGCTCAGGCAGTTTATAGATCACAGGCTCAAACATGCCTTACATCACAAGTATACAGCCATTACATCCATGCCATGCATCCAACTTCCTGGTATCCATTTCCCTAGCTACAGAGTGTTTACTGCTACTGGTGAACTCACCAACTGGTTACTTGCTTGGGGGCAGCATAGTTGGGTAGCTAACAACGCTTCACTGTTTCCATGGCCTAGGTGGTATGCTTGCCCTGGTATGCTAAAAAGTATAATCTTCTTCTTGTATTCCTGTACTCTTCTATGTATTCTGTGACTTTAAATTGTGTATAGCCTACATGTCACAATAAATCATTTGACTGTACCAGGGCAGAGCCTTTGTGGTAGAGACTCCTTCTGCAAACATTTCCCGCAGCATTTAAAGGAGGATTGAAGAACTGTGTGGGAAGCCTCACCACCATACCTTGAGGATGGAGTTGTCCTGTCTGGTGTGCTTGGTGTCGTATCCCTCTAGGAGACACCGCCGTGTGGTGCTGCCTGACCCAGCAAACTCAGACAGGTTCAAGTCGGCAAAGCCCAGCTGCACAGGGTTACAAGAGATTGACCATGTTTGAACTATTTGGCCCTCAGTTCAAATTGATTAAGTATAGATTATACTGAGTCAGTAGTTGCTAGTTGCCTTTTTTACGCATGATCTCATGGCTGTCAAGTCAGCATTGATGATTTATTTTACATCAATCAATCAACAATTGAGTAACACCTGGCCAGTTCGGGTCATAAGGAACATACAGTACATGACCTAGATGGGAGCTGCAATACCTGAGAAGTCAGATAACCTAATTGTTGGGTTTGCTGGCCAGCTTATCTGTGAATGTTATTGTTTAACGTAGCAAAGGTTTTGATTTACCAATGTTTCAATCAGTAACCAAAGCCGGAAACTGGCAATAAAAACATTCTTGACTAACAGACTCACCTAACAAAGAAGGCCTGCAAGGGCACTTTGAGGCTGACTGTTATCATATTAACTTAATGATAAGAATGTTCTAATAGGCCTTTTGCACTTCAGTTACTGTGTACAAAGCAAATGCCAGCCTACAGACTTCAAAAAAGAAATATTACCTTTGCAAAAGTCTTTCCACCCTTCATTTCCTAAAATGACAAAACACCAAAATTAGTGAGCTTACGTTTTCCTGTTTCATTATTATCTCACACACTGTTTTCACCAAAGCTTCTGTTACTCCTAGTATCATAAACATTGTCTATAGAAATTACTTATCAACTGTGCTACAGTTTCAAATAATGAAATAGTGCGTTAGTGATTTTTTTTTTTTATGTAAACAGTTTCTTAGTCTAGCACATCCAAGCCCCAGCTGCATTGAATCTGCCATGGAAAAGTAGCTATTGCAATATGTATGCATGCTTGTAGTGTCAACAAAACAGAGCTTGCCAGCCATCAACATGTCCTACCGTACCTTACGCACAGACACCCGGCACACACAGGGGTCTAGTACACCTGTCCCAGCATTGGCACTCATCTTACACATGAAAGAGAATCTCTTCTTCCAGCGCACACAGTTAGCTTGCACTGGCTCCCTGTGAGAGAAACACATTGAAGGATACAGCTGAGCTACACAGACAAACCCAAACACACTGGCTTACGCAAACACTCAAAAAGCCCCATTTATCATGGTGCATGCCAGAGCTCTCCATTTGATGGAGTCAACTTCACATATTCACATATCTTGCTTAGCTATATTACACTCAAATTTCATCATTGGTTTGATAAAATTAACAGATAGTTTATGAATTATTATGAATATGAATGAACTGACTATAAGCCTGCAGGCTATTCTAGAGAGAAAAAGTTGTGGTTGGAGCAGGGTAAAAGTAAGAATAGTGTGTTTACATATTTGTAAATACAGGCAGTTACCATGGCAAAGTCATGTGAGGGAATACAACAACGGTTAGCGGTTGGATGTACTACAGCTGTGTGTCCGTTTTTCCAGAGTGACTCATTTAAGTACTAAAAGTAGTTACAATCATTGGCCAAAAGGGGATCAACTTCTGTAGCCTATGTATGCTCCTTGGCAATGGAAGGGGGGAATTCTGGGCTTGGTCACTTGACATTGTCATAACACATGAATAGGACTCACGGATCGATAAAATAAAACATAACATACAAATGAATGAGAAATAAAATTAACCTGGCACAAATTCCCACTAGTCCCACTACGGGCTATGGAAGCCATAACGATCCCAACAAGGATCGTTGGTCAATTTCGGCCCTCAGCTCTGACTGGCTGAGCCACGTTTGAAGTCACACCTGTGACCGCATAACAGTTAATTGAAATATTAATGCGCTAACCGAAAATCATCACTTTTATTAGGTACTCATGTGACGCTTAGCAACCAATTTATTTAGCAACTGTACAGGAACTGCATTGCTTGGTGGAAGAAAATCAACTATTTCATGCTTATCAATTAAACAAATATAGCTTCTTCACTGCTGCTTCGTGTCGTTTCTAACAACGCCTCTTGGCTCTTCTAAAATCACTGTAAATCACGACCTGTACTGGCTTATGGCATGCTTCATGACTTCTACTTCAATTGTCAGAGGTAATGGAGAGTTCCTAGCTTGGTAGTAACGTTAGCTAGTTAGGATACTTAACGCTAACTAGTTAGTTACTGTATTGTAAACTACATTGACATGCCAATGAATGCCTAGCTGTGGCCAGTAAAGAAGCAAAATAACCAAAAGATGCCCAACAGATGACCAAAGAAAACAGTATAATACTGAAAGGCTACATTATAACAAATATAAATGCCCAAAATCAGTTTCGCTGCATTAACTCTAACTGACTCGACTTAGCAAGCAGCGTGAACTAGCTAACGTTAGTTACTATAAATAGTACGGGTTCTTACCGAGAAGACACTTCGGCAAAGCCACCGTCTAGCAGCCTAACTTTACAGAATAAAACCCCGTTGACGAAAGGAACCGATGACAGATCGTCCAAGTCGAAGTCTACTTTGAATTTAAATTTCTTCTTCTTCATTAGAATGAAAGACATTGTATGTAGCCTAACGTGTGTGGCTGGCTCAGAAGAAAGTCTGAGTTGTCAATGTGACAGACAGCTGTGCACTTTCTCCGCTCCGTCTGTGCTCCGTCCCGTCAGCGGCTGCTCACTCAGCTGTTGCTGCCTTGTGTCGCTCCGCAGAAGATCCGAAGTTCAAACCGCTGCCCTTCCTCTGACGGCCCAAATACAACGTGACGTGAAGGAAACTCCCTCGTTTGATTGGGAGCTGCAGCTGCATATGAAAAAACAGGAATACTGCGGTCATGCATGTTCAAAAAACTAAACTAGTCAGTGTTAACATGAATTGAGATTAATATTTCACTACATACTATAGGGTTTCACACTTTAGGCATTCACAGCGCCTACAGCGAGTGTAGGCTACAATACAGTCCAATTCCTAGATTATAGGATATTATAATCTGGGTAAAACACACACACACACACACACACACACACACACACACACACGTACGCACAATAACGTATAAAAAACCTTACTTGAACGGACGGTTCGGGTCCTCAGTTCTGATTGGTTGAGTCGCGTTCGAAGCCGTTGTAAACTACCCTATAAACAAAACAAGCAGACATAAAAAAAACACACATAAGTCTAGTCCCACTGATGATTTTAATTAGCGCTTTAATATTTCAAGTGTTTAATACAGGTCTTTTGCAATGGCTTCAAACGTGCCTCAGCCAACTCAGCCCTGTTTATACCTACCTGATAAACTCACACCTGTGACCCATAACATGCACCAACCGAAATCACTGTTATTATTAGGCTAAAATAAGTTTCCAACATTACAAGCAACTAATAAGGAGTGAAAAACTCCCATAATTCCCTGACAATATTCCTGTGATCATAATGATCGTTTAAAAGAGAAGTGCGTGGAAAAAAAATAGAACTGAGTAGTGTATCACAGACCGTGACCTGTAGGAAATGTAAGACAAGCAAAGATTTTGATGACAACAGAAAAAACCCGGTTGCAAAATATGTAGCCTATTATTTATTTTTTTTATCTGTGGACTAAACTTTAGCTAAAACCGAAACTACAGGCCTAGTGTTGAATACATACATTTTATGTAGCCTAATCTTTGTTTATGTTATTGAATATCTTTGTAAATATGCATATGCTATTCAATGGTGACAACAGTCAATAAATTTGTAAACGTAACTTTCTCTCAAAGCAATAATAATTGTAGAAGTAATAATGATAATAATAATAATAATAATAATGATAATAATAATAATAATAATAGTAATAATAATTGCCCCAATAATCTGTCATATCAAATAATATGTAAGTAATAATCCATGGACAATGAATGAGACTAATTTTGTAAACTCGTTAAAGTCTTTATAAGTTCATTTTATACTATTATCATTTCAACCAGATCTCCCACCTTTACCATCTTTCCAATTCATTCTCTGCGTACATCTTGAAAATCTTCAAAATATTTGGTCAGTCCTTGTCGGATGGTCCCAGTCTTTTTCATGTGAAGGAGCTCAAACAGATCCACGTTGGACCACCACTAGTTGTCCCAAGAAACCGCATCTGTAAATATTTATGTTGTTAACTGTTAAATATGTAAATATGAATTGGTACAGAAGTATGTAACTTTCTACTGTAGGTGGGGGGAAACAATGGGAAAGGGGAAATGCGTTCACTTATTGCGCTGACGTCCATAGTGTAAGTAAACTGTTCCTCATTTTGCTGAGGGCCCCCTGGAGCCTCCTCAATGACCCCTGGGAGTCCCCGGACCTCAGTTTTAGGAACTACTGTCAGCGGCTACCTTCGTGTGAAATATAGCCTAATAACGCCATCTACTGTTCTTAAAAGGTATTGCGCTGCATGAAATGTGACTGTGTGTCTCAAGACATGTTACATCCTTTTCGATAAAGAGATTAGCCTACATTTCCTCTGCAGTAGAACATAGAACAAAGGGCAACTGATAGATGAAAGACTTTGCAGTTTCGACTCGGAACATAAGCAGGCATATGCTTTCGCTTCTGTTGCTGCAAAGCAAAGGCTATTTCGCCCTTTCCTTTTTTTCACCCTTTCCTGTTTTTCCGTAGAAAGCGAGTAGGCTACGCAGCGTTTGTTGCTCCGCCCTCGACCACTGCAGTTCCCCTGAAATCCCTCTGAATATCTCCTGCACGGGACTGGCTGCAACATAAACTAACGTGGAAACCTATCTTTACATGCGAACAGCGTACGAATGTCGATTGTTTTTGCAGGGCTTATGATCGCGTCTGGATATGGATAAATAACTTCCCCAAATTCTGGGCTACAGACCTGCTGCCACATCACTCTTACAATGTATCAGGCACTACGGACGATCTTACTATCAAATGCCCGGTGCTGGGATGCCGATAGTCAAAGGTCATACCAGGACCTGTTCGAGAGGCTCGACACCAACAAAGATGGGAAGGTGGATGTCGCTGAATTGAGAGCGGGCCTCAAAGCAATGGGCATATTCCGCCAGGGTGCTGCACAGGTAAAACCCAGGGCCACGGAGGTCCCACATGCAGCCGCAGCCAGGCCAGCTTCATGTCCCGACCTGCACATTTCACATAAATGCCTTCCGTGCTTGTTTCACTGTCTGTACGTGTGTGTCAGTATTGCACTTGCAATACCGAACGGGATAAATGAACTAAACGCATACTGTATGTCATCTCTCTACAGAAAATTGTGTCGTCTGGTGACAAAAACAAAGATGGGAGTCTTGACTTCAACGAGTTCACAAAATACCTGAAAGAGCATGAGAAGAAACTGCGGCTGACATTCAAGAGTCTGGATAGAAACAACGATGGTAGGCGCTGAGTGTGAAGCGTTTCAGGAGCTGTCACTGTGTAAAGATACTTGGCACACATCTGAACAGATAATGACACATGCCAGTAAACGTTTACAAAGCCATTCACTGTTTATATTGCAGCATATTTTCAATAGCTCTCTCCTTTTTTTCTACCAGGACGCATTGATGCCTCTGAGATCAAGCAGTCCCTGGCAGAGTTGGGCATGGACATATCCAGAGAAGATTCCCTGAAAATCCTGCAGAGGTTTGACCTAATTTCTGTCAGCTGTAACAATGTTTCTGTCTACCTCATGGTCAAAAGTATTGCTTTATGTGTTTTTTGAAAGCTTCATATGGCTCACAATATGCTAAGAATTGTGTAAGAAGTGTCAATCCATAGTTAAAGATGTTTCTGTGCATCTCTTCAGTATGGACATTGATGGCACCATGATGGTGGACTGGAATGAGTGGAGGGAACACTTCCTGTTTAACCCTGCACACAACCTGGATGACATCATACGCTACTGGAAACACTCCTCGGTATGGGACACACTCACATACTCACACACACTCAGACACTCACATGCTGTAGATGCAGAAACAAGCAACTGCAGTGGATTGCATTGATTTCAATATATGACCTAAGACTTTGTGTTCAGATATTGTGGATTTTCCCTGCAGTCAACAGTTTTGGCAGCAGCTTAACTGAAAGTACAATCTGTCTTAAGATAATTTGGGTCACAGCACTGCACTCCCATTCCCCCAGTTTACTCCTCCACATTGCCTTTCCTCTCCTCTCCTGTCCCTGTTGGTGTGCAGTTGCAGATATTATTGACTGGTTTGTTACTTCTTCTGCTGCACAAAGTGTTTGCTGGATCCTGAGCAAGACAATACATCTCTTGATGGACCATGCATACTGCACATTTGTGGTATCTTAGATGACAAAAGCAGATAGTATTGCATTCCAGTACGTTTATAAGGTTAGTGACAGCAATGCACATAACTAACTACATAAAACCCCTATGTTTCCTTAAATTGTTGCATTCAGACTTGCTACCACACACCACCAGATACCTTTAATGACTCAGGAACACTGAAACACTGAATAATGTGGTTTATCTGATACAGCTTAATCCAAGGGTTAGCACACAGTGATTATGATTTCACAAGCAGCACTAGCCAAAGGATAAGAAGCTCAGCTTGTTGTTCATTTCTACTTATCAGTAATAGTTTGCCATCTAGTGCACAGGGTTTTTGATACATTTCCTTATTGTATGTAATTTCCCTCATAGCACATGGTTTAATATATGTAAATTGCACAGGCATATTGAAACGAAATGTGTTACGTTGCTGATATGTTTGCTCTCTTGCTGAGACCTTTTGTCCAAGGTGTTAAAGTGTTGCCCTCTCCAGTGTACAGCTGGTGATTTGGCAAGTCTGAAAAAAAACTAGTTGCTGCATCAGTGTGACAATAGACCTCAAAAGGAGAAGTGCAGTGCAAAATAGGCTGGTGAACTGTATCATGTGTCATAACCACAGAAACAGATGGTATGCCACATGTATCTTACTGATAAAGACCTGTTTAATCAAAGGTGTATCTCTTAATGGCCTCAAGCAATAGCAGTTATGCTGTTGTTTGTTCAAACATACCAGTGTGCATAAATTAAAATCATGTGGAAGGGTCAATGTGCTTCTGTACTCACCAGGTGCTGGACCTAGGTGACAGTCTTGCCATCCCTGATGAATTCACAGAAGAGGAGAAGGCGTCAGGCGGCTGGTGGAAGCAGCTTGTTGCCGGGGCGATGGCCGGGGCCGTCTCCCGCACTGGAACTGCCCCTCTGGACAGGGTGAAAGTCTTCATGCAGGTGAATATTATGAAAGAAAACAGCTAACGGTACCCTTTCCCTTGTAGTCTACTTTCTCAAAAAGGAACGACTAAGTAGTAGACTGAAGTGCAACTTTATCTGTGTTGCAGGTTCACTCCTCTAAGTCCAACCGGATCAGCCTGGTAGGAGGCCTCAAGCAGATGATCAACGAGGGGGGTGTAACATCGCTGTGGAGAGGAAACGGAATTAATGTCTTAAAGATCGCACCCGAGACAGCAATCAAATTTATGTCCTACGAACAAGTAAGGGATAGTGCTTCCAAAGAGTTCGTTTTATACCGTAATATACTGTACATCTCAGGTAATTTATCACAGAGTTTTACAACAACAAAAATATTGGGGTTTAGATGATTTATTGTCATGCTGTTTGTGTGTCTTCTGTTGCAGTATAAGAAGCTGTTGGCGTCAGAGGGCAAGAAGGTGGAGACGCACCAGAGGTTTATGGCTGGCTCTCTGGCTGGGGCCACGGCACAGACAGCCATCTACCCCATGGAGGTGAGGCATCTGTTGGCATCACTGTCTCATCACACTGTCTCATTCATAGGGTGTATTTGAAGGAAACCAAGTGAGCTCTTTGAAAAATGCCTGAGCAAAAACACCCCAAAGATCCCAAGCATCCTTTCAACCAATTTCTTTTGTGCTTTTTTCTCTTTCAGGTATTGAAGACCAGATTGACCCTGAGGAAAACGGGCCAGTATTCGGGAATGTTCGATTGTGCCAAAAAGATCCTGAAGAATGAGGGTGTCAGGGCTTTCTACAAGGGCTACATTCCAAACTTACTGGGCATCATTCCCTATGCCGGGATAGACCTTGCTGTTTATGAGGTATGCAGACTTTGTGATATACAGTATGTAGCCGCGCCAGTGATATTTCACATTAGAGTGCACTTTGTTAAATTACAGCATTTGCATGCCTGATGGATAGACCAGTTCATTATGGATTGTGTGACTGCATCAAATTGATGATGGTGCTACTCTAATGCAGTTCTGTTTCTCCGTCCTCCCACCATCCCGCTCTCGTGTCTCAGAGTCTGAAGACGACCTGGTTGTCCTACTACGCCAAAGACTCGGCTAACCCGGGGATCCTGGTGCTGTTGGGCTGTGGCACCATCTCCAGTACCTGCGGCCAACTGGCCAGCTATCCACTCGCACTGATACGCACACGGATGCAGGCACAAGGTAAATACAGTCACATGACATTTGGCAACAGTGATGATGTTTACAGCTATGGAAGGCACAATAGTTACATGGTGTTACATTATTACACAGTGCATATTATGTCTTACTTGATTGTTATGTGCCGACAAAGCTACACTCGGCAAGGTTATTTTGTGTAAAAATACATATCTTATAAGCCTAAATAACGTAAGTGGGGCTGCAACAGAGAAGAGCGTCCCACTCCCCCTAACTGAGACCCCGTAGATTGGTCTTATTTGTCCCATTTGACCTATTTGCCCAAACACTGATATCACACTGCATGATTTCTGGGTATTTAATTTAAAATTTTTCACACAGTTGTCTCTCAATAGCATTTGGCGCTTTCAACGTGCTAAGTTGCCTAGTATAGCTTTAACATCCCACACAAAAAAGAGAAGAAGAAGAAGCGTGCTTCTAGATGCAACACTAACTCCCTAACTGATTTCTTTATCTCCAGCGTCTCTGGATGCATCAGACCAGCCCTCCATGAGCACACTGGTGAAGAAGATTGTGGCCAAAGATGGCTTTTTCGGACTCTACAGGGGCATCCTGCCAAACTTTATGAAAGTCATTCCTGCTGTCAGCATTAGCTATGTTGTTTACGAGTATATGAAGACCGGCTTGGGGATCTCCAAATGATACTGCAAGCAAAGTGAAAAGAAACATTTAGGTCTCAGATTTCAGAATTGTTTCCTGAAGTGACATCAAGGGAACACATGGACGCCAAACGTACCAGGCATGAATTCCACCAGTTGGCACCGAAGTTCAACAGGTGGAGGGTGTATGCCTAATAAATCAAAGGGTTGTCTTTCACTAACCCAAGCATTAATCATTTGTGGTAAGCATGCTGTGAACTTTAATTCTGATGCTATTGCTAAGCGAAACGCACTCCTCAGAGTAATGCACCGTCCAAAACAATACTTGACAAAGCCATTCGTGTACACAATACGTAAAAATGAGTAAAATAATACACACTGGGTCATAGAATTTCTGCTAATGTTCTTCCTTTTAAAACTGTGATGAAACCAACTCAGTCAAACTGTTACAGTGAGTTTGTTTACATGCACGCCGATATCCTAGTTTTATGTTTGCACATTTATACTGTACATCGTAGCCTGTTTACATCCCTGAGAAGCTCTTGCCCAAATTTTGAGAAACCTAAGTAAGATACCCGAGGCATACCAATATCATCCAGACACTGACACTGGTATACACTCCATCCCATTGGCTGATGGCATCTGTGGTTTGTGTAAACTAAGGAAATACTTGGAATTTCCTTTATAGAAAGATAGACTTTATCCCAGAGTTGGCGACAGATACACAGCAAAATCTCCAGTGTTAATTTAACTCTGAAAATGTAAAACATCCACACCCATTAGAGTTAATTTAATACTTTTACATGGTTTTAAACACTTTCCCCAGAGCCATATCTGTTTCATGAATGAACAAACAACTCTCCAAACAACAGTTGTCAACTCAAAATAAATTGACACTGAAAAATCAACACTTACTAACTCTGGTGTACTATGTGCATGCAAATATACTCAATATGTTGTGCAATATGAAAATCACTAATTCCACATTTTACATATTTGATAATTATTTAAATGTGCCTTATAGTCTCTTGCAGTGAAACTATTCTGTGACATCAACAGGAGATCTTAAGATTTTTTTTAATATTCTGTTTGCAATTATTATTTATGGGTTTAAATGTTGGTTGCCTATAACCAGTTAACCTTTTCAAGAAAACAGTCATGACTGGCAATAATCATTTCAGTGAAATACTTTGAGGGAGCTTGTATTTGTGTTGTCTCAGTTCTCATTTCAACACATCCACACACATGCACAAACACATCAAAGGAGAGAACAATCCTTTAGTGTGATAAATTAAAAAGGGATGCTGTGACGTTTTACATTTCATTACATTATTTCACATAGCCTTATGGGGGATGGTTTTTATATTAATCTAGTATTAAAGATGACAAACAATCAGCTTGTTAGTATTATAATACTGTTAGAGATCCCAAGACACTAAGCTGGGCTCAAGTTAGTAGTCGTTAGCCTGAACATGGAAACGTCACATAGATGTTTGAAGGCTTACTTGTGAACAGTGGTGTCAGCTCTTCTATGGGAGTGGAGATCACTGGGATTTCTCAATAGCTCCACCTAGAGGTCTGTAAGGTGGAATCACTTACTGGACTCTTTCATTTCTGCATGCAGAACCAACATTTGATGGTGGTGTTGATGTGTATCAGTGGAATGTAATGAAATAGAATCCTATAATGGATGAAGAAAAAAAATCATCCATAATAGGAGTCTGATTTCATGTTCATTCCTCCAATAATTAAAGTATTTTAGATGCATGGATTATCGGCCTGTTATTTTTTTATTTTAGGTTTACAATATTAATAAAATGAGCTGGATGGACTTGAAATGGTTATTATTTGATGAGAGAGACACTGTCAGGAGGAAGTAGATATGCAAGGTCCCAGCAGTAGAACCAAGATTGACGATTGTTTCGTCAGTTTTGTATTGCTGGTAATGAGTATCTTTTGTTGTCATATTAAACTCAAGTCCTTGCAATTAAAAGTCATTTAGTTTCATTATTCAAAGGGATCAAGACAATTATGACGATTCAGAAGACAGAAAAAAGGACATTCTCTAAGACTGAGAGGAAGACAAAAAAAAATGATGCTATGGCCAGTCTATGGATGTCAAGTCCCTTTTTAAACAAGCCCTGATACTTCACCTGGTTTAAAAATATCTTGGTGCAAGCTAATCAAATATCTGTCCTGCCACATTACCACAATTTGCATTCTGAGTATGGACACAAAGAAAAGAACATTCAAATAACATGTCGATCTCCCTGGACGGTCTGGACTTCTGGGAAGGAAATACAGAACATCAGCTTGTACCATTAAAATTAGGACAACACAATGCATCCAATGACAAGCCTACAGTCTGAACAGTTCTGCTGTTTTAAAAGCTCATTTAAATATAAAGTGTTTGTGTTTCCCCTGAATGGACAATGTCATGATGTACTGCAGTTGTGTGGAAACCATTTGTAACGTCTCTCCACTTGCTGGGACCAAAGAACTTTTTTTGCTTTTATGACATTGTAGTATTTCACTCCCTTCTCAATCGCGTATAGCGTCCCTGCTAAGTTTGTCCCAGTCAGAAGCCGTAGCTGGGGCACCCTGCTGAAGTTATTGGGGAAGGTGGGGCCTTCGCTAAAAACACACTAAATATAACATCAGCTGTTTACTGGTGAGTTCGTTCGCTGTATCGTTGCTAAAACGATCAATTATTGTTTTCGTCCCGTTGTTCTAGTTGACACCTTGATTTTGAAACAAGCTCTTCGGTTGTTACAATTGATAGCAGCTAACTAACGTTAGCTAACCGTCGCCAACAGCTAAAAATATTCCCCCGCGGAGCAGACCTGAGATGGACACAGTGGAGCTAGCCAGCGAGGAGACTTTGGTGTAACAGCTAGCGGCAAGCTATATACTCTCAAATAGGTTATATTTCTGTTGCTGTTCATTAATTGTATAGTTGGATCTATAACGTTAGCTGTAGTTACGTAGGACTTGTTGCTCTGCAAGTAGTGGGCGTTGACAGACGGTGTTATGTCTCTGATTCTGGTGATTGAACTAACCTAACTAACGTTAAGCAATCTGATCTCTTACAGCCAGGCCCTGTTGTTTCTACCATAGCACTTTGAGTTTTATCTAATGTTCTCTAGCTAACCCACGAGGCTTTAAGTCTGGAAGAACCAGAATGCTATTTAATGTGTTTGTTTATTATATTCGCAATAGTTATATTCCTACCAAGCATGCTGTTGGTGTGGTCATATTGTAAATTGGCCAAAGTTTCAGATGTCACACTTATCCTCTATATTCAAGCAGCCCTTGTTGCCCTTGTCCAAATAGGCCAAACGAGTTCAAGATATCGCTGCTATTCTTATTTTCACTTTGAGTCCGAACGGAGGTTGTTAAGATTATCTCAAGGTGTCACGTTGTCGGCCTTGGTACGTTAAATGCAAGTAAATACAAAACAATAACAGACAGATCTCGAGGCTGTTCAGGCTGCTGTCTAATTTTTATGTTCATCAAGGACTATGTTTACAAATTGTGGGTGTTCCCCTTTAGCCTTACAGAACATATTAAACAGGGTATGAGACTGACTGCTAACAGAAGCTCTCAACCCATTATCTGTATTATCCCTTTTTGATTTGCTTGCCACTGTTTCTAAATAGCTAGGTTACAATAAAAATTTTAGTTTTTTAGGTTATGGCTTGTGCCCAGGTAGACAATACATCACAGTATTAAATAATCTTTTCTTTCCAGTAGCACTTTTAAGAGTGAGACATTATGGGCAACACCAGTGACAGGGTGTCTGGAGATCGCCATGGAGCCAAGGCCCATCGCTCAGACAGCAGCGGCAGCCACAAAGACCATGAACCCAGCAGCAAGATGGTGGACAGCACAGACGACCCCAACATTTTCAACACCCACGGGCCAGAGTCCAAGGTGCTGCTGGATGAATACAATAGAGTACAGTGATATTGCACAGAGGTTTCCTTTGTTCCCAGAGAAAAAAAAGGGCTTAGAGTTGAGATTTGCAATTCCCTGGTCTTGTTTTCTCATCTTTTGCTTTCCCCACTGACTGAAATAATCAAAATCAAGCTACTGTTGACAGTCAAATTAAACTGAGAACGTTTGGGAAAAGCTGAATCCATGAATGTGATTCTTTGTTTCCAGGCATTAGGAGAGAAAGAATTCACCCCAGATCTAGATGACCTGGTGAAGACCGGGCCTCAAGCTAGACCCACTGTCATCCGCTGGGCCGGTGGGGGCAAGGAGGTCTACATAGCTGGCTCCTTCAACAACTGGAGCACCAAGATCCCCCTAAATAAGAGGTAAATAGGACTTTTTTTGAATTCAGCAAAGATGTTTGTACATTCTGATTGTCTTATATGGATCTCATGTTCATTATCTCAGCTAGACACACTAGCTGTGACTGTGAGTACCGGTTGTATAGTTTTTATTGAGAGGAAGGCCCGTGCTAGACTAATACTAGTCTGTCTCCTTCTCTCCAAAGCCATAATGACTTTGTAGCGATCCTGGACTTGCCAGAAGGAGAGCACCAATACAAGTTCTTTGTGGACGGACAGTGGGTCCACGATTCTTCAGAGGTAAACCAACACCCAGTCATTTTCATGTTACCAATGTACAGGTCTTCTCGGCTTGTTAAACTCATAGGTGGCCCACCAGTTTTTTCACATTTTTCCTCTTAAATGTGAAATTCCGAATGTGTTTATTTTTTTATGTTTTGCCTACACAAGGTTTCTGAATTTTGTTTTTCCTTTAATACTGCTTTAATACAACATTCCCATAGATTCATGATTTCTCCTAAAGGCAACCGTTTTTAGAAAACCTAGAAAAGTTTTGGAAAATCATAAATGTCTACAAAGTTTTGGAAATGTCATAAAAACATATGGGACAATGAAAGGAAAGAGCACTATCTTGGTCATTTATAGTCCACTTGCAAAACACACAATCAGGTGTGTTTCCTCTACAGCAATGAGCTGTAGAGGAGACAACCTTGTAGAGACGTCTGTGGCACACTGAAGTGGGCAACTGACCGGACCAATACACTTTTGCCTTATCAATTCCCGTTATTGATTACCAGTATTATTTTAAATAGGACAAAATGTGCAATTTGTAACTCATTATCAAATTGTCTCACTCTCAATTCTTCCCTCATCTGCTGTGTGACTGAGAGGCGTAGTGAGGCTCAGGGGGGAGCAGAGCGTATTCAGTTCAGTTCTCCACAGCTGAAGCACAAGCAGCATAATGAAAATACTAGAGAGAAGGATCTGAAGTGTGGCTACACTTCGATAAGGAGTCTCTTTGTCCTCTTTGTTTGCTGCTCCTGTGTTGCAGAGAACTGGACTGAACACACTCTGCTTCCCCCTGAGCTCACCCCATCACGTCACAGCCTCACAGTCACTCACACACAGTCATGAATTAATTATGATTCAGGAAGTACTGAATAATAATGAATAATCAAGTGTGAAGCAAACCAAATGGCCTTTCAGTCTGAATGCCAGGCTAATTGTGGATAACAAAATCAAAACAGTATGGTATGAATTAGAATAGCAGAATTTCAAAAGGAATCCTTAAGGTATTGACACTGATAAAATCTCAATTCTCAACCCTAAAAGATGCTGACAAATATTGTAACTGTTGCTCTTTGTCATGAAATAGTAATGGAATATGAGAAGCAAAAACATCTAAGGACCCCATAAAGATTCTTTGTACATTGTACACTCTTCAAATGTCTTCAGCCCCTCCCAGTGATTGTGAAAGCAGCCACACTCACAACACCACCTAAGCCTCTCTAAAGGCCAGGGAAAAGCTGCAGTGTGTTATAAATAATAATTATGAATCTGCTTGATCATAGTTGTTTTCCTCTCCTTCCAGCCGGTGGTAACCAGCCAGCTTGGCACCATCAACAACCTGATCCAGGTGAAGAAGTCTGACTTTGAGGTGTTTGATGCCCTGCAGGTCGACTCTCTGGATAGTTCTGACACATCAGGTACATCTTATACTGTTTATACTGACTTCCCTCTAGACAACTAAATGTCATCAATCAACAGAAATAGTTATTGGGGAATTGTTATTGTTTTTCTTCAGTCCAGATCTGGATAGTCTGGAAATGTTTGGGAAATTAACTTGATTGTTTCCAGGTGTTTTAAAGTTTTGGAGTTGGACAAAATGTCTGGAAAAGCATGGAAAAAAAACTATTGCTTGGTCCCAATACACATACAACTACTTTTATGTAGATGTATACCCAGTGCTATTTGTTTGTAAAAACAGTCATTTTGACTCACAGCTATCAACATATATCACACTGTAGGAACCTGGTCAGACGTGTGATTGTGTCTGTTGTCTGTTCACAGATCTGTCCAGCTCCCCTCCAGGGCCTTATGGACAGGAGCAGTATGTCTTCAGACCTGAGGAGCGTTTCAAAGCCCCACCCATACTCCCACCTCACCTGCTTCAAGTCATACTCAACAAGGACACCAACATATCTGTCAGTTTCCCATTGTCACAGCCCCCTGCCTTGAATTCTGTTTGCTACTGTAACTCGCTATATATTTTTCTGAAAGCTTGGATTCTCTTTGTTGTTGTTGGTTTTACTATTTTGTCTGTGATTGGTAAGTTTTCCTCTTTCCCTCTCTTCACAGTGTGATCCTGCCCTACTGCCTGAACCCAACCATGTCATGCTGAACCACCTATATGCCCTCTCAATAAAGGTAGGTGGAAACTGGAAACTGCTCAACCCTTGCTACTCTTCACAGATGTAACCTGTCCTGGACGTGAAATATTAGACTCTTAAAGAATATTATAGGCATTTTTTGCCCATCTCCATGTTCCATATGTTCCACAGATTCTGGAACCCTGTTGTTTTTTTCAAGATGTTTTCTTCTGCTTCTTCTTTTTCTGCCTTAAAATGATGCGGAGCTCAGAGACTTTCAAGCCCCAGAGCAACCAAATTTGGTAGATAGGTTTCAAATCACACTGATCAGTCAGATGGTGGCACTATAAGGACTAACTTTACACACTGACCCATAACTCCCAAACTGTATAGCCTAGAATATTGTTTTCGCTCAGATTCCTTCACTCAACATGAATTCATTGCACATACTGGTTTCATTTCTGCCTTGATGGTTTTCTGCCATTTTTATTACTCCGCGCCGGTGACATTCGTGGCTGGAGGCATTATGTTTTCCGTCCATCCGTCCGTCCCATTCTCGTGAACGCGATATCTCAGGAACGCCTTGAGGGAATTTCTTCAAATTTGGCACAAACGTCCACTTGGACTCAAGGATGAACTGACTAGATTTTGGTGGTCAAAGGTTAAGGTCACTGTGACCTCACGTCCGTCCCATTCTCATGAACGCGATATCTCAGGAACGCCTGGAGGGAATTTCATTACATCTGGCACAAACGTCCACTTGGACTCAAGGATGAACTGATAAGAATTTGGCGGTCAAAGGTCAAGGTCACTGTGACCTCACCAAAGACGTTTTTGGCCATAACTCAAGAATTCATATGCTAATTATGACAAAATTTCACACAAATGTCTAATAGGATAAAATGATGAAGTGATGACATTTTATATCCAAAAGTTCAAAGGTCAACTTCACTGTGACATCATAATATTTTGCTTACCACTGTAGCTGAGAAAACGGTGCTGTCACTTACTTTTGCAGACACCAAAATCCTTTAAGTTGACCTAATAATCACATTAAATATATATGTTCAGTAAATAAAGACTGTCCTTGCAATGATAAAACAAAGTTTATTGGCGGAGGCATACAACCGCGAGACGGTTATTTCTAGCTTAATTTTAATTTTTTTTCGCTATTTCTCCCACAGATTTGATCTAGACTCCACAAAATTTTGTACACAGTATATTTGTACTTCCTGGATTACGGTATTACATAGACTTTTGAAATTCCAAAGTGTTTGATTGTGACATACAGATGAAGTTGACAGCGAAGATTGACCCCACTAACATATTCTGTTTCTGTTTTTGCAGGACGGAGTGATGGTGCTCAGTGCGACTCACAGATATAAGAAGAAATATGTCACATCTCTGCTCTATAAGCCTATCTAAACCCCACCTGCGTGCTCCACGGTGCTTATAGAGAGCAGCATGTTTGTATTCTGCTGGTTTTTATCATCACATTTAGCCAAATCTTGCACTGAAACAATTTCCAGTTTACAGGTGAGCTAAGGGCCAGTGGCTGTGATTGTGGCTATAGGGTTAAAAGGGCACACTTATCTCTACATAGGGCTCTGAACAAAAGTAGCAAAGTGTGTAGGGCGTCACCTGTGATGCTCGGCCTGCGCCTCCTATGGGGGAGATCAAAACCATACTGTGGTATTTACCTATGACGCATCTACAGTTATCCAGAGATAAGAGACTGACAAAACCACTGTGTGTATTTGAGTGTTTGCAGCACCTTGTGATTCTATGCATGTTGGTGTGTACAAAGAGAATTTGATTTGATGATGAGGGTGCCTAGACCTGTTGGATGTAGGATGTTGAGGATTGTTGGGATTTTGAGTGTTATTGGTGCGGATCAACTGTTTGATTTTAAAAGTATTGTGTCCTCATATCCTCTATGGCATTGATACAATTAAGTTTTAAACCAATTGACTTACCGTCATCCTTGGCTAGTGCATGCAGAATACCAGAGTGGTTTAAAATGGCCACTAGTTGGGGCCTAGGTACTGATGAGAACAGATTTGGCATTGCTTTATCATTACGTGCAATAAACTGTTATAAAATGAACTGCATTGTAATTGAAGGTAGACTCAGGAGCATGATGTCCTGTTCCTGTTGAGGAGGCAGCGCTCATCCCAGAGATGATACTAAAAAGGGACACGAACAATGTCTGATGTAATCCGTACTACATGTTGTGTTGAGTTTGTGTAGTTGTGTCATTCAGTAGAATCACACTGCTGAACCAACTGCTACATGAACCAAATTACCAATGAGCCCTAGTTTCCCAAAGTGTATATTTCATGGTCACTATTTGTGGACTTCTTGGCTGTTTCCACAGAATCTGGATATTAATATAAACAAATTTTCCTTAGTTGTTGGGCTTGTAGATGGTGAACGGAGGTCTAATGCTGCAGCCTGTGTTTAGTTCTGCTGTTGCCTTTATATTGACACAATTTTGCGAGCACTTTACCATCCTGTGAGCAGGACTGTTGACATAAGCTTTTAACTATGCAGCAGACTACTCTCGTACTGTAGCTTCTTGGACTGTAGAGTCCAATCTGCATTTTATAGATATGCTGAAATTGCAGTGCTTTGTAATTGTGCATCTGTGTTTAATGCTATTTATCAAATAGGGATGTACTGTATTTATCTGTTACATGTATATTTATACACAGTGGCTTACACACCCCAACAGTTACTCTTGGCTGTTTTGCATGTATTGAATGTCTACGAATTATGAGTATATGGCACATTTCACAAGTGTGGCCTGATCTCACATTTGGAGTCAAATTCTGATTAGTAAAGTGAAATAAATGGCCAGTGGAAGTTCCCTCATGGTTGTCATTTTGAGATAAAGGCCTTGTAATAACTTAATCATAGATCATTTTATCCTGTATCGATGTGATCGGAGACATTCTATCATTTTCAGATGAATTCAAAATGCTAAACAGATGAATGGAGTTTTCAGTGCAGTTTGAAGCTATAAATACTTTTCTCACTTTTGTGTTGTTTATAGCCATTCAAGTGAGTCTGCATTTTGAGTTATGGTGTGAATTTTGTCGTTCAAGTATCTGCACATATGTACCCATAACCCACAGAATTCTGAAAGGGGATTTCAAAACTCCTGTTTGTGAAAAACTCGAGACAGCAAAAATACTCTGAGCCATTATGAGGTTTTGTTTCAAGAGGCTTTAGACTTAAGGATATGATAAAGAGTATGGACATATTATGGCGCTTTTAGGCTAAAACCAAAACTTGAATTTTACAACTCTTTCATGTTTGTTTTAAGAAAATACTTAGCAGAAGCAGTGTTGAAATCTACTGTACAAGGTTTTACTTGTTTGCAAATAAAAAGAGGACAAGCTGTTCCTATTCCTTTGTCTTTCTTTCTATTGGTTGGGTGATGTTGCTGGTTTAAGTTCCTGTTCTGCTGGTTTGATATAGCTAAAGACATATTTTTGTATGTTCTCTTCACATTATTTCCATATCTATCACTAGATACCCAAGTCCACCTCTTAACAACCCAATTAAACCTGAACCATCTGTGAGCTGTGGGATCAACATATACCACCGAACCTATTGTGTATTCAACAGAACTAGGCCACACAGGCTTTTTTAAAATGTTTTATTCATTCTTTCCCAAAATCCTTCGTTGCTAATACTTTGCCAACACAACACACACTGACTGTCATCAGAGACAGGATCCATATGAGTCCTGTATCGGCGTTCTAGTTCATTACACACAAACTCGGAAACAAAGCTGCTCTCCAATCACATAGCATAGCTGCATCAATCAAATAGCACTATATACATATAAAACTCAGGACCAACAGCACACTGTTTCAAACTGCTGTTTGATTCCCTTCTTAACAACAAACACTAAAAAGGCATTGTTTACGCTCTAACAAGGTGCAGTGCGGACCCAATTCTTTCACAATCTTTCAAATCAGTGTTTTTTGCTTTAGTAGGCTATACAGTTCTTCAAAGCTTTTCCCTTTAACATCTTTAGTTTCCAAAAGAAAATAACAAACTTTGTATCTATTGAAATATTTGGCAATTCACTCAAATGTTTTCTTTTTCCAAAGATTTGAGCGCAAACAAGACCTAATTTGGCAAATCTAAGGTAGACACCAAGCGCTAGTTCAAGGCCATTTCTACAGTTGAGAGCCAATTGAAGTAGCTCTCAAGCTAAATTTAAAGGCAAGCGAAGCAACATTATCCAGAGCTTTGTTATAGGTGAACAACAATATTGTGATCAGTGACTTAAATAACATGAAGGCATAGTTTCTTTGTGATTTGATATCAGATACAGCCTATGTGACTAGTTTATTAAAAATGGCGTAATCCTCTAACGTACACTGCTTATAAATCATACAATGCAGAAAGTGAATGTAGTCAAATCAACAAACATTTTCCTAATGCAATGATGTTTAACATCAAAATAAAGCAGATATAGAGTAAAGCTATTGCACAGCTACCCAGATATTCAACTTTGCATAAAAGCAAATGTTGGATGTGATTATTCACACACACACACACACGCACACTCACACTCACACAAACACACACACTGCACACTCACACAAACACACAAAAGGTAAACTGAATACAGAAAAAAGCATATTATTTACAGCATAAAATGGCAAATGTACAGCACAAATACACATCAAAGCAAATGGGAAGATGAATTGCAACACTGTAATCAATAGGCAAATTCCAGAACAACGATCCCACCAGTAGCCTGCCAAAGTTTGTATCCACTAGAAGAACTTGATAACATCTATTGCCATTGCCATGGGAATGCTAAGACGGCCTGAACCAAGATAAATAACATACTAAAAACAAAACACATTTTAGGATGTGGAAGTCACACGTAGCATATGGCCTTGTGGGAAAGATCCACTTTGTTTTGGTCCATAAAAGGAGCTCATTAACGTAGCACGTTTCCAAATAAACTGAACCAACTGTCTAACGGTTACCGTCTCTGTGGCTTTAGAGGCCCTCTGAAAGAAGACAGCAGGTTTCCATCACAACTTCCCTATGGTCAGGTAAGAGCTGGGTTTGTCATTCGCATGGGTAAGGCAAGTGAAAGTCAAGTAAGAAGTTCAAAGTCCAAACTTTGGCAACTATTGGTGATCCCCTGTTCCACAACTTCCTGCACGGTTTGATTTCACCCTTGAACATCTCTGTCATGCATCAACACTCCAGAAAAAAATATATAATATGCAGAACAATACAATATTGCACTGATGGTCTCTTAACATTACGAGTGTGACTATATGTTCCAGTGTCAGGCACAGAAATAAAAAGAAGCCGGTGTGCCATGATCATTTAATAAACAACATCATTATTGCACATGCTCGTATGAGAACCCCTGTAGAGGAGCTTGAATACGCGTGTTTAGCCTGGTTCCATCTGAGCCCTTTACCCCTGTCCTTAGCCCCTCCTTTTTACATACTGTATAGCATTCTTTAAAATCAGAATTGACCAGATGGAGAAAAGCCTTAAGGATTTAAAGTGTAACTAAACACCAAACCCAGATCTGTTTAAAGCCTGATATCTAATGGTAAAACGCACGCTACTGAAATTGCCACCTGCTATTGGCTGATCCTTGGTGCCAGATGATGTCATCTTCTATAGAGTACAACAGGTAGTGACATCACCTGGCACCAAAGATCAGCCAATAGCAGATGGCAATTTTAGTTGCATGGTTTTTACCATTAGATGTCAGGCTTTACACAGATGTGGGTTTGGTGTTAAGTTTTTAATTGACCCAACTTTCCTGTCTTTCAGTACTTCCAGGTTGGTGGGTCGGTACCAAAAATGACCCAGGACCTTTAGGACCTAAAAGCAGAGGCTTGTGACTGAAACAGAACCTTTCTAGGGCTTTTGTTCTGCTATTCAGAACCCTTGGCTAATGGCTGACATACCATTCAAAAGCTTCCTCCACAAATACAGATAATAGCTAGTACACAATTACTTAGTAGTGATCACCTACCTACATTCCTCCACTGTGTCTAGTGATACATTGTGGATGTCATTGTATTTGCATTGCACTTGCAAAAAAATGTCTTCATTAAGGAAGTGCCACAAGGAGTAAACTTGCATTTCTGTGGCAGTCAAAGTTGAGGATTTCATGTCTTCGAGTGAAGTGATCGATCATATATGTGTGGGTGTGTGTACGCGTGTGTAGAATTCCTCTCACAAGCCACGAGTAAAACATGCATTAACACTTATTCCGTCCACAGGCTGTCTGGCTCTTAGGAGAGGATGCCCTTAGATACAGATCTGGAGCCAGATTACGCTTCCAAATTCCTAAATCACACATCTGGTCTGAGATCAGCGTCTAGGAGCAACTTCACCCAACTCCATCGGTAGCAGCCGGGACGCACGTCACTGAAACCACCAGAGGCACATTTCAAACACCTTCTTCTGTCACGCACACAACAAGGCAAACTGCAGACTGCATCACTCAAAGACAGTAATAGATGTAGTGATGTAAGGGGGATTAGGGGGGAAAAAGAGAGCGTGAGAGATAGGGGAAGGGGGAGAGTGAAGTTTGGGGTAAGGCTCAAGGTGCAAAATGATACTGTGCACGTATTGCCTATAGGTGTGAGCTGGCAGGGCAGAGGAGGGAGGGACGGAAGCACTCTCAAGGTCGGATGGGACAGGTAAGGCCAGGGGTGGAGGGAAGGTCTTGGCTGTTTCGGCGTAGAGGTCAGAGTTCAGAGGCGGTGGCGTTGAGGCTGGTTCTTTAACAGGTCAGAGTCTCAACAAGGCATTGGCTGCTGCGCTTCCTCGTCGCTGGACGCTGATTGGCCGTGGCCACGACGACTTCGGAAGCATCGCTGGTCTTCAGGAAACCCCAATCAGTAGGCCGCTCTCTGGCAACACCTCTCTGGTCCTCAGCTGAACGAAGGAGAGAAGGAGGAGAGAGGCGTTATACAATCTAATACAACAGACAAACTGTTGGCAAAATAGAGAAATGGTTAAACAAGTAACACCGCAACAAGAAGTAGTTTGCCATGTAATGCACTGTTAGTTATACTGAGATTCCTGAAATGCAACTGATTGCAGATGAAAAGCTGAGGATGAATGATTAGAGGATAAGCAATGCTGTTATTCATATCCCCTGTCCCTTACAAGCGCACACACACACACACACACACACACACACCTGCTGTTTTGCCTGTGTGGTGCGAGCCTGGTGGTGTGAGTGGGTGTAAGTATTTATGTCAGCGCTTGATCCCATTGCTCCCATGATTGAAGGGCAGCAGTAAGCCTTTTTTTTTTTTTTTAAAGCTGTCAGGCCATGTCTATGTTTGTGTTTAGGTCCTTGAGTGATACTATGATAGTATATACACAGTGGAAACTATGCAGTACGGTTCACTTGAAGCTGTAAATAGATTCAAGCGTACTACAGGGGCATTTAGAAGTAAACAACAGTTTGGTGCACTGGTGGCTCAGCGGGTTGGAGTGTGTTGTGGGTTCAGGAACAACTCATGGCCTTTTTAAGCCCTTATTCAACCAGGCAAGTTGACTAAAAACACAACAACTTCAGTGCGTAGCTGTAGAGGAAGGTTGGTTTTGGCCATAACAAGCCCATTGTCACCGGTCATAACTCCCTCTTTCTCCCATTTTCTAGTCAAAGTAAACACAGTTATACAATGATGTTAGCTGTCTGTCAGGATGGTAAAGCAGTGATGTCATAGCATGATAAGGACAAGCAAATCCACACTGAGGTAAAAGTTGCCCCTGACCACAAAGCCATGATCCAATTACCTCTGCAGCCACAGCTTAACCACAGAGAATTACAGCACAGTTGTCAGGAAATTGAAAGATCGGGGACAACTTCTACCTGTTCGCAACACCACAAGATGTCAAACTATTACCAGCATAAGGAGAGGAAGAGGAGGAGCTTAGAGAGGAAAGTCTCAGCTCGTTCTTCTGGGGGTATTCAGAAGACAAGGAACAAGGAAAGGAGAGAAGGAGAGGAGAGGAGAGGAGAGGAGAGGAGAGGAGAGGAGAGAGACAAATGCAGGATGAAGGAACAAGTGACACAGAAGCAGAAGGCCCAAAGTGACTGATTTACACCATATATAGAAAAGACTATGATTAGGACACTTGGCACACTACAACATACACTACAGACAGACACAGTACTGTGACCTATGGAATATGCGTACAGTACAGATAACCTATGTATGGGATATACTGTATGAATGAAGGTGGATATGGAGAAGTGATTTTTGCTTACCTCCAAGTTTGTCCTTGCTTTCTTCAGCACATCACGAGTCCTTGATACTGCAATAAACAAAAAAAATCTCTATTATCTCTATTACAATATAGGCTCATGGCTGCAAGTACACACACATGATCACACCATGTCAGCACTTTCATTGCTTCATACTTACACTGGTTGACTATGTAGTGCTCCATGCTCTCCTTGGTGCGGCTGGTGCTCCTCAGTCTTTGGATGGTTCCCTGAAGAACCTCTTCCTGCTCTGACATACGCAGTTTCAGGGACAAGATCTCCTCCTGCATACACTGCTCCTACACACACACACACACACACACACACACACACACACATACACACATAGATGTTTGTTGTCATGGCTTGGCATTGTTAGCTGACAGGTTTGACTTTCAAAGCTATTAAAGACCAGACCATTCTTGTGCAGTCGTATCATGAAGTAAATTCATTCGGTCATGAAACACCACACTGTGTTACAAACCTTCTTAAGGTTTTGGGTGGAGCGATCAGCGCTGGGCAGAGCCGCCCTCCAGAACATCTTCAGCAGAGCCATGGCCTCCTCTAAGATCTGCCTCAGAGTCTTGGTGTTGGACAGAAGACTCTTCACACATCCATAGTCCAGCACCTGCACACAGAGCTCAGTTAAATGCTGTCACCTTTACAGCCGCGACTTCTATTATTCCTTGTCATTGTTTTGTTCAAGAATATTTCTTTGGCAACGTGTCTTGTCCTTCTGTCCCTCACCAGGTCGCCGGTCTGCTCCTGGTTGCCCTCCAGCAGTGGTTGGCTGAGGCAGGCCTGCAGTGCTGTCTCCATGCGCTGGACAAGGCTCCGGCCCTCTAGGACTTGCTGCTGCAGGGCGCTGAAGTCATCCACGTGACCGATGGCATGGCGGCCATTGCGGTTTGCGAACGATCCGTCAGGGGCCTCCCCCTCCAGTTCAGAGTGGGGGTCAAGAAGGTCTGCTGCAGGGAGAGATGGAGAGAGGAGTGAGTCTTGGAATGAAAAGAATTAATGAAATTATCATATTTCCTTTTGAAAGAAAGAGATTGTGGCAGTGATAAATAATTAAAATATGGCAACGCTATTAGGATCAATACTGGGTGTTATACTAGTTGCAAAGCATAACAATCTTTTTATAATCGATAGACAAATGTCACAGGGAGATTAAGTTTCAGTCATGCCGTGCAGTTAAAGTCACACCATTGGCAGTGCTGTGGCTGTCCTCCAGGTCCAAGTAGGGAGCGTAGGGAGATCCACAGTTAAACAGACCAATGTCCCTGACTGGTGGAGACGGAGCGGGGTCTGTGGAGCACGCAGACACACAATCCAGGCTAGGTCACACAGCAAAGCACACCACAACACACCAGGCAGAGTCCTAAACCTCACCAACGTCTCCTGTGGTAGTATGTTAGTGTTTCACGCAGTATAGCAAACACACAGCTGGTCTGTCTGTCCAAGCATCTAACAATTCACATGCTGTGTTGTTGTATGTAGTAGATGCAAATGTTGGTAGGTAGGTAGGGAAGCATTTATGTGCACTACTAGTCAAAAGTTTGATCTAAAGGTTTATGCTTACATACTTGAAATGTAATATAATTTGTGAAGCTGATGCTTATGTATAAATTTCTTTCCAAAGCCTGTGCCTTTCCATCAAGGCAAAGGGCGGCTACTTTAAAGAATCTAAAATATAAGATCGTTTTGATTTGTTTAACACGTTTTTGGTCACTGCAAATAGTAAAAATAAAGAAAAATGGGTGTCCAAACTTTTGACTGGTAGTGTATGTATATATGTATGTATGTATGTTTGTATGGATGTATACCGATATCCAGAGCGGTGTGCCTCTCACCGTGCAGCAGCTGTCGTCTGTAGAAGCTGTCTCTCTGGGGGCTGGCAGTGAGGGCGGAGAGGGAGGGAGTCCGAGGAGAGCCGACGCCCAGCTTCTGCTCCAGCTGCTTGTGGAGCTCCAGTTGTTTGAGGGCACTGTTCTCCTGGACGCTGTTCTGCAGCTGGGCCCGCAGACTCCTCACCTCCCCCAGCAGCTCCCCCAGCTCCACTGGCAGGCCTGGCAGCTCACACAGGTAGCCTGGAGATAACAGTCACTGACAGTTTGGAGATACTCTTGCTCTGGAGGTCTGTGTGCTGTAGAAGTCTTAATTCTATCACAGCACTAGAATAACGACTAGATGCAGTTTGATATTTGGCTATGAATACTTTAGAGGGTGGGTGCTCAAATATATTTGAAATTGTACATATAGTATACAGGTGTGCTTTTTTTTTAAAAAACACATGACGCTGACAGCATGAACCACTTGACAACCCCTGGGCAGTGCAGATTTTCTATTGATTATAGGTAGTGTACAGTGAATACACTGACCTTTATTGGCCTTTGAGCTGGCACACACACGGTCGTAAACCTGCAGTTCACTCTGCAGGGAGTGGATCAGCTCCCTGCCCTCACACAGCTGCTGCTGCAGTAGAGACACCTCATGCTGGAGCCTGGGGACACACAGGTAAATACTGTATACTCAGAGGACCAATATGCAAACACAGACAGACACACTTTCTTTCTTTCTGTCTGTCGGTCGCTCTCTGTTTCTCACTGACACACACACCTGTTGTTCTTCTCCTGACTGGCCTGCCGCTCCTGCCTTAGCGTGTGTATCTGCTGTCCCTGCTCCTGGCTGTGAGTCTGCAGCCGTCTTAGCTCCTCCTTCCACTGCTCCGCCTCCAGCTCCGCTTGCTTCAGACGGGCCCGTCCCGTGAGCACCGCCTCCCGCAGCTGCACTGCCTCCTCACATGTGTCTGAGGGACAAGGAGAGAGGGAACCGGTAAATATCAAAAACAATCAGAATTGTTTTCAGTTCAGTTGGCTGTTAGATGCAGTACCTGTGCTGGCCTGCAGGCGGGACTGTAGAGCCAGGTTTTCTTCCTTCAGGACCCTGATCTCATTGGACAGCTGAGTGACTGTGTCCAGTCCTTGAATGTAGATGTTAGTGGGTGCACCTGGGATGAAAACAGGAATTATTTAATATAATTTGAGAGTGAAACCAGTGGTAGTGTTATTGGCATTAATGCAGTATGTTTATATGTAGGAGAATACCATATATAGAGTGTGTGTAGATGTGTGTGTGGACTGCTGTACCTCCATCACGCCCAGCGGTGGCCAGTCTCTCCTCCAGCTGCTGTCGGAGCCTCTCATTGGTCCTGATGGACTCCTCCAGACGCTGAC
Source organism: Centroberyx affinis (assembly GCF_046629955.1). Lineage (NCBI taxonomy): Eukaryota > Metazoa > Chordata > Actinopteri > Beryciformes > Berycidae > Centroberyx > Centroberyx affinis. Next base: position 824,391 of record NW_027278814.1, on the reverse strand, counting down.
GCAGACACCTCACCTCCCGCAGGTGCTCCTCTATCAAGTCTACCCCTGGAAACAAATACATGATAATAATGCCATAATCATGTGGCTTCACTTGAGCTTATCATTAAGCATTTTTCATTACTAATAACTTGAAGTCACAGTGCAATGGAAAATTACTTTTTCACATTGCATAGCTATTACTTTTGCTTCCTGGAAAACTTCCTGATACTGTATATATATAGTGATAGAGAATAGCATAGGGTCATACCTGCATGACTATTTCCTGATTGGTGTCCTGATAATCCAGAATAGCTTCCAATTGGCTGAACCATGTTCTCCATATCCCACAGTGTCCCACCTGTCACTAGACCTGAGTCGGACTTGAGCGAGTGGCCCTCGGGGATGCCGCCCAGCTGGTATTGTTGAAAGGCATGATGGGATAGCTGGCTGTAGGTGGAGAGGTCGTGCTGGTTGTGGGCACCAGGTGAGAGAGGGGACAGAGCCTTGCCATGGGGAACCACAAAGCCTGTAACCATACACAAAGCAATGGAGGTGTGTAAAACATCCTGTTGAATGTTTTCAACAAAACATCTACTGCAAAATTAAATCGATGCAAGTTAGCGGGTGGCTGCAGTCAGGAGTTATTTCCTGGCTATGCTACAGAGCATTTTAGAATATAATTGCATCTATTAACAAGGTATCATGAGTTATGTCTTTGATTTTGAATTACAATTTAGACACCATTCCATTTATGTCACACTGTCCCTGGCCCCTCACCCCTGTTCTCATTCATCTGTTTGTACAGCGTGTCCAACTCTTGGCGAACAGCGTTCACAGACAGGGCTCTGGGCTGGGGGTCAAAGGTCACATGCTGACCCCAGAGGTCAGGGCCAGATGGGACAGGGAGGGAGGTGGAAACAGGCCCACTGACAAGGGCTGGAGGAGGATGACAGGAAGTGAAGGGTAGGAAACATGAAGTAAGAAGAGGAAAAAGGTGAGCTGAGATAAGAGTCTCAGATTTTTGTTTTTGGAGTTTTACAAATCATAGATCTGTGTGTCCCATACCTCTGGAAGAGTGAACGGCCAAACCCACAGGGGCTGAGCAGAGCATGTTGGGACAGCTGTTGGAAGACTTGAGGCCACGGGGAGGAAGGATAGATGGACAGACTGGAAGCGGGTGGAGAGGGGAATGGAAGGTGAAAGGATGGAAAGAGGCATTTCCAGACAGGAGAGGTGAACAAAAGAATAAGCTTCAACGATACCTTCTCTTTCTGATCCATGTCCTGGCTGCCGCCTGTGCTCCTCCTGATACTCGCTGGCATCTAGATCAGAGCACAGCTCCAAGTCCTCGTTGGTTCGACACTCGTCTGACACCAAAGAGGTCCTGTCTGATTGGTCGGTGGTTTCGGAGAGGGCATGGCAGCTGGATGGGGTCTCCGGACGCTGCTGCAGTTTGGTGTGGAGGGACTCAATGATTTTATCCTTCTGCTGAAGCTCCTTACTCAGCCTACATGCACACACACACAAGAAAGAGAATCAATCATTGCATTCTTAGCTTCTAGTTATTTTTGGCAGATAATTGGCAATTCATAACTGCTTAACATTGTCTGACACAATCCATGCCAGAGCTCTGTAATGCTACGTTACTATGCATGGAAACTACATGTGTATCTCCCTTACTGTTTGAGCTGTCCATGTAGAAACTCCCTGTCTCTCTCCAGCAGCATTCTAAGAAAGGCTGTCTCTCTCGCTTGGCCACGACCCCCACCCACAGAGAAAGACCACAGAGAGTCCCTGTATATGGGACTGCTCTTAGAAATCATAGACTTCCACAGAGGAGCCATCGGACCACCAGTCAAACTCAGAAACGAAGCACGAGTCCTGGATGCACTACAGCCTGAGCTGGCTGAGCCTTGTCTGGCTGCAGTCTAGATCCAGCAGAAATACTGACTAAAGTCTTTGTTGGCTTCTGGTTCTATTAACTTTATCCGGACCTCCCAGAAGACAATATACATAATATTCTGCAATGCAAAAAAAAAATCTCAGTAGTTATCCATGCAAGGTGTCAGTTTTGTCGAAATCCATTAATAAGTGATTTCTCAAAGCTCCAACAAGAAGAGTAGTCCACACACTGGGGAGGATGGAAGGAGGCAGCAGTGAGCGACTGTCACGCAGTCACGCTGAGCCTCTTAAGTGAGGCTGGCAGGACACCTGGGAGTCCTCTGCTCAACTCACTCCACTTAACAGTAAAGGATCCAGTGTGCAGCCTGTGTGTGGATTAACAACAACCTTCTGTCTCCTCTCCAACATATGGAGCCATGTGGACGGCTCCCCTCCTGCCCCGGCGCGTCACATGACTAAGTAAACTAATCACCAGGAGAGAGACAGTGCTCTACACTTTAAGCTACTATGGTGCACTAATTTCAAGTGACACAAATGTCACAACACTGCAGGCCATACTACAATACCGTGCAGCTTTGTTGTTAAGAAGGTTTAGAGCGGGCAAGTAGAGCCACTGGCTAGAATGTGTTGGTTTTAAATTTGATTTGTATCATGGGAGCCTATGAAACTCAGAATGATTAACCAGAGTCCACAAAACATTTGCAAGTACTTTACATGTGCATACAATACTTGAGCCGTATCTGTGTGTGTGTAGGTAAGAGAATCAAGTAGGTAGATTAAGTTTCAGCTGTGCTATTCGTGGGTTCACTGTCTGATTTCTCATCTTTAAGCTGTAATGCACGTGTGCAGGTCTGTAACTAAGCACATGTTCAGTTAACATACAGTATGTGGCTGTTCTTTGCCATGCTGACAGCTATACTGGACTGTGTATGTACACATGTATTGAAAATCTGTTAAATTATTGCAGATGAGTATAATTAGGTAGTGAGGAACAGTTTACTCTACCTTGGCTTTATTCCATTTTATAAACCTGTGTATTAACCTATGGAGAGGTGTAGGTGCAGTTTTTGTATTTTTAGCACATCATGTTTGCACCGACCAAACAAAACAACCTCTCAGACTGGATGGGGTTGGTTGAGGCAGAGATCACCCCTTGGCTTACCTTGCCCCTACCTCATGGTAAACAAATTCTGACAAACATGCGGCCACAGACACACACACACACACACAAAAAACAACTGCACATGATCAAGAAGCCAACCCACCGTAGGGCAAGCAACTCATGGCCTGTCTTGTCATCATGGCCCTCTGCACGGTCTCCTATGGAAATGAGACAGGAGACAGAGAGAGAGCAGAGGAGGGGAGAGAGAGATGAAGATTTGGGCAGACAAAGATCATAAGAACATGAAATTGTAAAACATGAAGCAACTCTCTGTGTGCTAGGAGTGAGGGAAAGGAGATTTTCCTTACGTCCACTGATCTTGGTGCCCACTCTCTGTGCCAAGGCAGTGCTCTGTGCCAGCTGCTCCCTGAAGCTCTGGCCCATGTAGTAGTCAATATCGTTGGCACGCAGCAGCTCCTCAAAGGCCTATAAGTTGTAAGTTGTAGCGTAGAATATTGTAGATTTATATCAGATAAAATTAAAACGTGGTTTGAATGAAAAAGGGGATGAATGCAGAGAGGTTTGCCTTACCTTGGTGGTGTCACCCAGGTGCTGTGTGAGGATATGGCAGACTCCTCGCCCCTCTCTCATCCTCTGCCTCAGGTGGGACAGCTCGCGGGCTTGAGCCTGGATCAGAGTGTTGTACTTTCTGTGAAGGGAGGAAGAGAAGGGACCAGAGGGACACAAGGAACCACAGAATAATGTGAAGAAGTATTCAGCACAGCACCAAAACATGCTATTCAAATGATCATGGTACATAGTTAAAACCATGATTAGTAGATGTTTATCTGCTGTGTAATGCTGCTTGTCTTTAGGGAACTTCTCTTTGCAAAATCTCTTTACAATGGAAAGGACACACTGCACATCCCAGACAGTGCAGAGATCTTGGCATGTTTTCATAGCGCTAAGGGCTGGAAGTCATATGACTAGCCATTCCCATGTGCATCTACTAAATGTGCTGGGTAAAAGAAAGTTGCCTAGGGGGCACAGGGACTATGGAGGCAGGAGCAAAAACCAACCCACACTAAGTTTCTGAACCCTACCCCTCTAACTTAGCTCCACTCACCCTGGCCAGGTGGCACATTTCCCCTCCTCTGTCAGGCCTTTGCCCTCCAGCCTGGAGCTCTTCAGTTGCGCCTCCAGTGAGGCAACACGCGACACCAATTCTCGCAGCTCCCGGCTGGGCTTGGGCTCTGAGCGAGTCCCAAGGGTGTCCGACATCCAGCCTTCATCCTCCTCCACACCGCTAGGGGCTGGAGACGCCTCAAAGGCCCAATTCACCTGGAAGATCAGGACAAAATGGAGAGAAGCGATAGGAGGGTAATTGTTATCCACTTTATGCTCATAAACTCAATACAAGAATTAACCCAAAAATATAAGCCAGAGTAATAAACAATGTAGAGCAGCTTGTCTCTGCTACCTTGCGTGGGGTGCGCTCCAGGCTGGAAGCATAGTCGCTGGTGGTGGAGAGGGAGCGGACGCGCAGCTGCAGCCCACGGATCACCTTGTGGCAGCGGGTCAGCTGGGAGCGCAGGTCCTGGACCAGATGCTGGAGAGAGTCTGCTCCTGGCTCATCCCCCAGCTCATAAGCACTTGTGTTACTGCTGCGGTTACCAGTGTACCAGCCCCCGCCTGCACCCTCATAGTCCTGATGATGGGACAGCGACGTACACATCTCCAGGTCATCAAACTCTGATGGAGGGACAGGTGAGGAGAAATATTAATGTATGACTGACATGTGAGAGAAAAAATAGATAGGGTGTGTTTGGGTTTTGGAGACAATTTTGCATTTCTGTTTGTCACCTGGGCTGCTAGCGTCTTCTCGCTCAGCCTCGTTCTCACTGCGGCCGCAGGTCTCATAACCCAGATCTTGGAGATCCACTTGCACCTGCTTACTGGCCTGCTGCACTGACGTCTCCGCTGCAGAGAGGTGAGAGACAAATTACTGGCCACTTTTAGAAAAAGAAATTGTCTGGTTATTGTTTTGCTTTGTCGAGCACTTTTTTGTCTGCGTGTGCACATATCAGTGTGTGTGTGTGTATGCGTCTATATGTGTTCCTGAGTGCAACTTACTCAGCAGATCCCTGTAGTCCTTCAGTTGTTCAGCCTGAGCGTGGACAGTGGCCTCGGACACCATCAGCCTCTCCTGCAGCTCTCTGTTCTCCTGCCGGCTCAGAGCCAGATCGGAGCGCAGACGGGCCGCCTGCTCACGGAGGCCCTCCTCCACATGCTGCCAGAACACTCCCACCTCGCTGCTGTCACCACCAGGCTCCACCTCCTGTGAAAACAAAGTGTTTTAGCAACGCTGATGCGTATTCCAAATAAAAAGACATCACATCGTACTTTAAATTGACTCCAGAGGGGATACATATTTCAAAAAATACTTTGATAAACACACAGTACACTAACTATTCCGTGATCTTTGAGAGAGGACAGGCAGGAGCAGCTGTCAGGACCTCACTGCTTATATAAACCACCATGAGGCTAAGAAAACAGCCCGACATAGAGACTGTTATACCAACAGAGAGAGAAGTCAGAGACAAAAGGAGGGCAGGCCTAGAGGCAAGGCTGCTTTAGTAGGGATTGTCAAATATTGCTATTCAGTCAGCACATTTAGGCTTTAAATTGTATTGCTATGATATATCAAATTGTTCGGTATTTCTTTGTTTATTTAAGACATTGTAAGATGTACAGAAGAGGACGAGGGCCACGTGAAAAAATCTTGTTCTGAGAATAAAGGCAGAATTCTGAGATGGAAGTCAGAATTCTGAGATGAAAGTCAGAATTCTGAGATTCTAAGAATTAAGTCAGAATTCCGAGGTTAAAGTAATTCTGACTTCATTCTCAGAATTCTGAGATTAATCTCAGAAATCAAATACATTTGTCACATGCGGCCTTAATCCTCTTCCACAGTGATGAGTTAAAGGGGCAGTAGGTGATATTTTACTGCCCCATAGCACAAAATGACCATAATATGTCTGGGTGATATCTGTGGTAGGAAATTCCTACTAGTCGCCCATAGAGGTGGATGAAGGTCAAAGATTTCTTAATGCCTCTTTAAATGTTTAATGTGTTACCGTCTCAGTCTGCTGTGGCTGACGATGGGACAGTAAAGTCCCCAGGTCCAGAGAGTGCGGCCGGGTGCAGTGCCTCTTCCCCCGCTCGTCTCTCAGCCTCACACACGGAGGGCCACGCTTCCCTGCCGACGCTGGAGGTGCCTCCTCCTCCTCCTCCTCCTCCTCCTCTTCCTCCTCCTCCTCCTCTTCCTCCTCCTCCTCCTCTTCTTCTTCCTCCTCTTCTTCCTCAATATACTCCTCTTCCTCTTCGTATTCCTCTTCCAGGTTCAGACTGTGTTCCTCCTCTGGGTTTGTCCTCAGTCCCAGGACTCCAGCTCTCCCTTGGCTGTCTCTCAGAGCCTGGTTCTCCCGCTGCAGGCTCAGCAGTGCACTCCTAGGGGAGGACCAAAAGAAACAGGAACCCACATAGACATCAGCATAAATATGGAATCACACTGTCCTTTATAGGATGAGGATGATTTATAGGATGGTCATCAAGTTAAAACCAATGTTTTTCATAGTTCCTGAAAAGTTGTCATTTTGGAGATACAACAACAGTACTTCTATGTATGAGTGTTATGGACCTACTGTATAACAATTCTCACTCTATATACTTTCTATGACCATATTTTGCCATAATTTCATATTAGACAACCACAAAATAAAGTTTCCTGAGTATGTTAAAGGCAAATATGCACCTCATCTGAGCTAGGGAGGTGAATCCATCCCTCTCCAGCTGTGACCTTATTTCTTCAAGTTCCCCGTTAAGAGTCTTCTCTACTTCCACAGGCT